>NC_080068.1:36288993-36387096 GCF_949987535.1 Balaenoptera acutorostrata
TTTCCATGACACGGGTACTGGTTCAAGGTTCTGAGCCTTATGCACCTGTGTGCTTGCTGCTCTGTGGCATGAGATGGACCTGTCTCCTACATACTGCCAGCAAAGTCATGAAGCTCCTTCTACAGGTTTCTTAGAATTGGTTTCTTAGAATCACAAGATACGAGAGAGGTGAGTGGTGACTAGGCAGTTTATGGCTCGTTCATGTGACAAATATTTATTGAAGAGCTGTGATGTGCTATGCACTTCGTTAGACGCTGGGGTTTCAATGATGAGCCCAGATCCATGGAACTTACAGCCTTGCAGTGAAATAGACAGCACCATTATCATCATATCAATGATCTGCTGTTACAATCTGAGACAGCCTTCCAAGGAAAGAGACACAGATATCTTAGGGCTTATAAGAAAGGAAGTGACATGTGTTGACATCTAAAGGATAGGTAAAAATTAACAAGCTGAAGGGGAGGAATGTTCTATGAGTGGGAATCCTCTGCCTAGATTAAGACTGTGATTCTTAAACTAGTGGTTTTCCATTTTGACTGCATAATACAATCACCTGGGAAGCTTAACATAAAAGTGCCTGAGCTCTGTCCCTAGAGATTCCTAGTTAATATGCCTGGGGTGAGCCTAGGCAATTGTATTTTTAAGAGCTCAGCAAGTGACTCTGTTGTGTATTCAGAGTTGTAAATACTGGATGATCAATGCCAGCTGCACCTGGGAAATTGTTAAACATACAGATTCTCAGGTCCATCCAAGACCTGCTAAACGAGAAACTCTGGGAATGGGGCCCAGAACAAAATGATGGCGCTCTCCTCCCCAACCACCCTCCCTGTAGCATGTGTTTAAAAATGAAGACTTAACTAAACTGAACTTTCAAATAACATAGGAAGGCCAACAAAGTTGTGCCCTTTTCCTGTCATAACTATTTTAATGTTTTCTTTTTAATTTCCAAATATGCTGTAAAGGTGTTTTTGCTCAGGCTCTGGTTGCTGAGGCTTTACTGACTTTAAGAATATGCTTAGTCTCCTGATTGCACAATATGTATGAGGGGGAATAGCATGTGCACAGGTCCTGGGGTGGGGAAATAACATGGACGATTCAAAGAACTGAGGAGGCGCAGGCTGGAGGAGCACTGTGAGACGGAGGTGGCAGATGGTGCCAAAGGGGACCGGGACACGGGAAACGCTGTGCCAGGCAAGCCCCGGGACAGGTTCTCAGTGATATATGTAGATTTGTATATTGTAAAGATCACTTTCATTGTTGTGTGTCTGGCCCCCATAAAGGGCCCAGAATGACTGCAGGTCGGTAGGTCATTACAGGCAACATGAACAGTGATGGGGACTTACTGAATGAATGTTCTGGTCCTGAAACACTGAGGAGTGGAATCTCTTTCAGGTGGGATGGGAGACTGAGGCTTTATGGAAGAAGGGTGATCAAATAGCGAGGCTTGTAAAAGAGCACAGGGGAGACTGTCCAGCAACTAGTGTGGAAAATATATCTGAGAATGAAGAATAAACAAATCATCGACATTACCTGGAGACCTGTCTCCTTTACCCCAACTCAGTGTGTTCACAGTGAGGCTGAGTTACTGCCCAGTAACTCACATGCTCTCCTGCAACTTTACCAATCAGCAAGGTTTGGGGACCACTGAATCAGATGGACCTCCTCGTGGGCGGCAATGTGGTTGAAAAGGTGACCAGTGACCAAATTGGGCTGGCCCTGTGATACTCCTTGTGGTGAGTGATGGGAACACTATGCAGTGGGTGGGCAGGGCTGCTAAGGGAAGGGTCTGGCAGTAGGAAATGTGTGCAGAGGTTGTTTTCCTTCTGTGCCCAGAGTAGAGTGGGAAGTCTACAAACTTTTGTAAACTAAAGCCTATGGGTTTGTCCACTGGGATGACTGCATTATCCAAACATCTCAGTAATAGTCTGTGAAAAGGTCTGAACAATAGAAACAAAGCAGGCAGCTGTTGTCTTTAAAGACTCCTCTGAACCAGCTACAGTATGTTAAGTTCTAGAAAGATCTCCAACTAACTACCAGCCACTAGAAAAGAAGCTCCAGCACTGAGAGATGCAGAAAGTACCTCCTGCCCTGATGTCTCCAAGCGATGGTATTCTTATTTTTAGATGGACAGCTTAAGAGTTTTGGGAAACTCAGTAACAACAAGATTGCATGGCTAATTTACACAGTCTAGCATTTAGTCAGGTAATTGATCATCACATAGTAAACTATAAAGGGCTTTCTGGTTCTGACTTAGCAAGGTTCCGGAAGATGAGTTTGCACAGGTGAATACGGACAGTGACGCAGGCAGAGAAGAGGGGAAGCAGGGTGCAAAGGACAGTGTTGGTTTCTGGCCTTAGTGGAATGACACTAAAGGGCAGAGGACCAGACCACAGGCAGAAAGAGGAAACCAGGATTAGACACGAGGGGCAGCAGGGACAGCTGTGTCCAAAAATAAACTAGTATAAGCTTTTCCGAGGGCCTGCCCGGCCTGCCTGTGATCACAGGAGTGTAGTTTGTTCCTTGGGCACATGGGCAAATCTAGGTGTTCTGGGGCCTGAAGCGCATACAATTATAGAAGCCCCCTTTGAGAAGCAGAATAAAAATTATGAAAAGACTTGATATGGAAGGGAGTATTAATTTATAATGATGTTGAAACCAAGAAGGACCCTGTGGGGATCCTGGGCACAAAAGACTTTCTGTGTCCCCGGTTTTCTTGATTACAGGCAATAGGCTTCATTCAGCCTCTATGAACTTTCCTGAGCTCCAAGGGGCAGGTTCAAACAGTTGCTAATCAGGGATGGGAGGGGATGCAGAGACAAGGGAGGATTGGTCAAGAAACAATAGTGCAGCCTTGGGGCATGGTCCTGGATCCCCCTCAAGGGATACACATAACAATATCTTTGAGCTGTTCTGCTCAAAGATGGGAGAAGTTAACTGTATGCTGCCCACAAGCAAGTAGACCCCAGACCGGTTGGAACCAGAAGGTTGATGATGCTGACTCCCGATTACCTCATCACCAACCAATCAGAAGAATGTCCACAAGTTGATCACGCTCCCTTTGAACCATTACTATAAAGCACCTCACTACCCCCTCCAGGTTGGGACACACAGTTTTGAGGGCATTAGCTGGCTGTGGCCCATTTTGCCTGGCAAAGCAATAAAGCTATTATTTTCTACTTCACCCAAAACTCTGTCTCCAAGGTTTGGCTCGGTGTTGGGATACACAGGCAGGATTCGGCATCAATATGACCAACCACAATAAATCACAATTTTTGAAAATAGTAATTACCATATTACAAACTCCAAGAAAATTATATACATTTCCATTAATTAACTTTCTGACACACTTCTAAAATGCTTTTTTCCTGCATTTTTGGCCTGCATACTCTTTAATTACCGCTTCTTATGACAATGCTTTTGTTTGATCGTTTTTTATTGTTAGAAAAGAAAAATAACAATATTTCTTCCAACAGGGATGATCAGAATTTTTTTTTTTTATTGTTTCATAACATTCTTTCAGCTTCACAACTTGTTAATGGTATTGTTATGTAAAAATTGATTCTTGTCAAATTTGGAAAAAATCTCTATCGTCTCTTTTACAGAAGAACTGTGTATTTCAGGTTGTTTCAAGTTTTATTGTGTGAAGATTGACCTTAAATCTTTTTGAATTGGTGATGTCAATTCAAAAACTAGTTTTGTTACTATAGCCATATTTTATTTTTTAAAATCTTACAAGTGTATTGATATACTGCTGGGGTCCCTTTTAGGTGAGAGAATGTTCATGTGAGGGGCCCTGATGCTTTAACTTCTTTAGATTCACAGTGAAACTGTTGCCAGAGCTGCTCCAAGTCTTTGCTCAAAACCCACTGACCCCACTTTTAGCAGGAGTTAACATAAATCTTTTTTTTTTCATGTAAAAAATAGTTTAAAACCATTTTACAAGATTTAGGTTGGTTTACAAAGTTGATTTTTAAAGGTTCAAATGATCTTAACATACTGGTGATAATGGGGAACAAAGATAGAAATCATGTACTGCTGTGTCAGTGTATGTTTGGGTAGTCATCATGTGTATCATTGTGAAGGAGTTAACATAAATCTTTAAGTTAAAGGGTCCAGAGATAATAAAGGAAGCTACAAACAAAAAGCACCAGATGGACCTAACTAAGATCAAGATGGCGACAAATCTGATCTGCAACAGACCCCAAGCTTCACTATATGCTGATTTGACTACATTAGCATATTAAATGACACACCTACCAGCAGCCAGGACCAGCCATTAAGGACCAAAAAAGTATAAAGAGGGGGTGACAGTCCACTTTCTCAAAAAAGCTCTGCCCCTTCCCAGGTAGACTAATGTACGCGCCTCCCCATCATTAGCCTCACTCCTCCTCCCTTTGTCTTTACTCTTTAAAATTAAATCCCTCACCAGGCGGGTGAGAAGTTGAACCGTGAACTTAGATCCCCTTTCTCCATTCTTTGGCCACTGAATAAAGCTTGTGCTGTGTCGGTCTCAGCTGCAGTTTCGTTATTCAGCTGATTGAACCCAAATGGAAAAAGAACCCTGCCCCACCAAGACAGAGAACCTTGGCTGAGTTATGGCCCCAGCAGGGTCCATATGACTTAATTCGGTAACAAAACTATCTCTGGTTGGTTCTTATACTTGTTCCTTACTGCTGGGGGAGCAGTGAGAAGAAGAAGATAATAAATACTAACATTTGTTGAGCAGTTTAGATAAATTTTCCGGATTCAATTTAGCCATTTTGAAGTACCTATTAGCGTTCCCATTTTATAGATGAAGAAACTGATATTCAATGAGGTTGACTTTGTCCAGGCAAGGACCTAGAATGGACTGGCATTTTCTGGCAGTCATTCCCTCTCTACATCCTCTCTTTCTTGATTTTCTCCTCATTGCTTTGCAGGAATTTTGTACCATTCTTGCAAACCAAACCAAAATTTCCACGGAAATCTCTCTAAGTTTGCTAAGAATAAAGAAAAATCACAGATATTTTATGGATTGGGCCAGAAAAAGAAGATACCTACTTCTTTATAAGATACTTTCCACATCTTGACTTCAAGTCTCTGTTTTTATCCTTAAGTGATAAGGAAGTGTCTCAGATTCACGCTCAGAAGGATCACAGAAGTCCTATCAGGGTCTTAGCTATTTTCAAGTCCAGAGATGTGAGACCAAGAGACTGGGAATGTTTTGCAAATTCGATATCTTAACAGGCTAGAGCTGTTTGGTGAGATTGTAACTGAAAAGAGACTTTAGACAAGCTGATTGAATGCTAATGGATGGGTCTGAGGCAGGTTTTAAAAATATACAGTTTTGTCTGCTCATTATAGAGTTAACAGGTTTTGATGACTCTGGCGCTTTCTTTTTGCTGTGCGTGTGTTACCAGGCCAAAAAACCGAGCTGCACTGGAGACGGGTTTCAAGTTACTTGCAGATGGCTGGAGGCAGATGAAAGCTCCTCATTTTACTCTGGTCCCCAGACCATAGGGCCATGTGCTGACACTTGGATGCTTGTTTTACAATATCATTGGACAAGTGGGATTTATGTGTCAAAATTTCAGCTAAAGCCAAGAAAATGTCAGAGTAAGCAAAGAGAGGCAGCATGAGAAAAGGGCGAGGGGGCTGCTTTTGGAACGCAAGAGTGAGTGAGTTGGACAGTGCCAAGTCCTAACTGTACCAAGCACACAGGGAAATTAACCTGGCTGCCAAAAGCTAGAGATTTCTTTGGTGTGTTTTTGTTCAGTGTTGTTACTGCCTTTATCATTAAGGAAACAATGCAGTAAAAATGAGAACTTTTCCTCTGCATGCATTAATAAAGATAACTTATTGGTTCAGGTCCAAAACCACTGGAGCCATATTTAATTTGCTGCATTTATTGTCCTGAGATCTGGTCTACAGAAGTGCTCAGAACCACAGCAACATCAGTGGAAACCCTGACAGTAAGCACAAAAGAAGAGATTCCTGTTCTTTCTGGGATTCTCCAAAATGCCATAGGAACTAAATATTCATAAGTTCTCCTAAACCTGGTTAAACTTTCCCAAAGGTTTTCATCTCATGGCTATTTTTAAAAGATAGAACACATAAAATCCTTAAGCCCTACCTGAAACTGTTAGAGTTCCCTATTAACTCCTGAATAAGATAACTTTCTCTCTTCTTTCTTTTTTTTGGTGTGAGGGAGAGAGAGAAGGGGAGACGTTGAATGTTTAAATCCCCCCGACCTCCAGGCATCACTTGCCATATTAAGAGCATGTGTGCATTACTTCATAAACTATCAGATGACACGCATCATTATTTAGACTCAATAAAGCAATGCAATAAGTTATGCAAAGTTATTTCTGACACTGGGCAAAATAGCTTTGCAAAAGGCACCATTAATGGGGGCCAGCTCAGCCTGGCTCAGGGGCCACCATCCATCAGCTCCAAACAAATTCAGGAAAGAAGTACAGCTGTGGACATCATGTCATGTGCCAAGTGTAATAAGTAAGTTATGAACAAGTCATGATAAAACACTGTAACATATGGCCTAGTCTCTTCATTCCATCCTCCTCTGTAGATTAAGGACCTCCAAGGTCAGGATCAACTGCCTAGGGAAGCCTTAGGAATTCTGAGTGTGTATCTATCCCAAATTTATGAAAGACAACATTGTTATGGCCATCAGCCTGGAGTTTGGAAATATCTAAACTGAAAATGGTAGCTAGCCAAAGAAAGTACATAGGATCTCCTTCTCCTATTATATGTGGTTTTTTTTTTTTTTTTTTTTTTTTTTGTCTAATGGCAACCTAGCTATAAGTCAAGAAACACTCAAATGTTTCTTATGTTTATTTGATAAGGAGGGACAAATACTGATACTTATTTAGGGGATGTCATACCTTTGTATTTTTTCTCAGCCTTCCTATGAAATATAGAGTGTGTTTTTTGCCAGGATCCTGGGCCATCAAAATGTCCATTTTTTCCTGATGTGCAGATGGCTAAGTAATTTCTCCCAGCAGAAATGGTATTCATGGGGAAAATGTAATGTGTGTAGTTGCTGCTTAGTTAAAATAAATTCTGGGAAACATATCTGGAGATCATAGGTATCAGGAATGCCTTATAAAGTAACCCCAAAGCTGACTTGTCAATTTAGAAATTTTGCGAATAAGAAGATTCACTTCATACGAGGTCAGTAGGTTAACTATGTGTGTTAACTGCTGAGAATCAGCATTTCATTACTGGTAGAACTAGTATGAATCACTCACTAAGAGAATGTGTAGAAACACAATGTTCAGACTTAACATGTACCAAAATTTATTTTTCCCTGAGCTCTGTAAAGAAAATCCATTACTAACCAAAGACATTAATTTTACTGGCTTATACAGACTTCTTAAATTAGAGTGTGTGTGTGTGTGTGTGTGTGTGTGTGTGTGTGTGTAAAACTTAGAGAAAACTAGGCCTAGACACTCAATTAGCAAGTGAAAAGGGGGAAAGCAGAAGGCTTAACTTCTCTCAGTGCAATGATAGTTTTTAATGTCTCTGTGCAATAAGGAGGTTTCCCTTATTATTGGAATGGAGTAAGCACAAGTGTTTGTATCTAAATAGCTTCATTTTTTTGAGAGAAAGTTGAAGAAGATTAGCATGGGTAAAGATGTATTTATTTGGAGGTGGGAAGGTGGAATCTGAGTGCGGTACATCACTGGGTCTTTTTCTGGTCTCTTAGGAGATGAGGTCATCTCTGAGGGTCATGGCAGACAAGTGAAAGAGCTAAAGCGAGAACTTCACAATCTGGGAGATAGAAAGAGGCTGAGAATAAAAAGACTGATGAGCTTTAGTGAGGGCCCAAGTGAGGGCGCAAATGATAAATATGTACCAGTGGCTAAGTTTTACAACTTTGTTATTTTCTTCAACTGAACTTAGCAGGCCATCATGAACAGAGCAAACAGAAGTGATGGGGTTAAGTGAGGTTATGAATTGTTGGCCCCAACACTCAGACACCATGGAGGTGAGAGACTCAAAGATGCTGGCAAGGATGTGGTTGAAATTACTGACCATGGGGTCCAAGCTGGGTGAGAAAAAAGTGAAGCCAAGAGAAATGTGGGAGGGTAGGGAGGCAGAGTGGGACTGGAAAATTCACAGAACAGACAGCTGGTGTGAGAAGTGGAAGAACCAGAGACAGACGTCGGAGAGTGAAATTTTCCTGAGACAGCAGTTCCTGGCAGTGGCAATATCTGGCCTGTGGGCCTGGGAGGGGACTGATGCATAGGAATGGAGTATAAGGTCAAGAAACCACAAGGCGGGGAAGATGGCTGAGTCAACACGTGGATAATCTCATCTAGGATGATGTTAATACTCTGGTGGAAGAAAAAAATCTATGTACAACGTGGGCAACTTAGCTCCTGCAAAGTTGTTGCCTTCTTTGATTTTCTGTGAAAGTGTTGCTAAGTTGTTGTTGGCTATGCTTCTGAAGACACCTGAGAGCCTAAAAGGCCCACCAGAGAGGACCATCAGGCCAGCACTGGGCAGACTGTGTCCTGAAAGCATCCCAAGGCAGCAGGGACTGGGCATTGGAGCTGTGGAATCCTGGTGTGGTTCTGCCTTTGACATACTCGTGTAACGACTGTTCTGGGCCCCTTATCTGTGAAATGAGAGGTTTGGCTCATGTGGTTTCCCAGGAATTTTCTGGCTCTAAATCACATTCAGTTTCAGTGGAATATTTGTTTCTAACCTTTCCCATGTTGCTGTTGAGCTAGCCTAATTGCTACCTCTTCTCCACTGATTTCATTTTGCCCCACCTCACCCTCAGATGACTCCTTCTTTCCACTCAGAGATAACAGTCCCAGTGAGCTCACGATCATTTCCCCAACTGCCAAAACTATTTCCAAAATGTAAATTTGTGGCTGCTGATTCATGCACTGCTTGAGAAGCACTGTTTCTTTCTGACTGGTTTCCCACGTGCTGCCCTTACATCCAGAGACCAAGTCATTGGTGAAAAGCTGGGATTATCAGGGAAAAGGGCCACTTGAGATGTTATTGTGATACTTAAAGAAATAAGAAAGATGAAGCTTTCAAATCACCAACATCATCATTACTAAAGAGTGGAAAGTTAGTTAAATATGCATGGCCTCTGCTCTTAGGTACCTTAAAATTGAAAACATTCCAGCTTAATGCCAAACATACAAACACACACAAAACACCATGCAACCATCATCTGGTTGAGTGAGTAAATAAATAAATTATTTAAGAGTCAACAGATCCAACCCAAGAGCCCTAGCTGAGGCCTCAGTTCTCACTGCAACACATGTTTGGAACTCCTATGTGTAAGGCCAACACCAGAGAATGAATGAGAAGGCAAGGACAAGGAGTGTGAGGTGTAGTAAGAGGTGTTCTTAGTGCAGTGCCTGAAGGAACTCCCCCTTTTACAAGGCTGGATGCCAAGAGAAAGCAAGGAAGACACAGAAGGAGTTGATGAGAGAGGGAACTAGGTCAGTAACTTCCATCTTATCAAAACAAAGATAGTTGTCCTGCGGAGGAGAGACTGGTCTACAGGGGAAAATGACACAGGTGCGTCAGAGAAGATGAGGACTGAAATAGGTTATTGGATTTGTCCATTAGACAACTTTTCTATGAGAGTTTCCATGGAATTATGGGTCAGGATCCAGATAGTACGAGTTTACATAGCAAATGACTGGAGTGCAAGTGTGTTTCTAAGACCAGACTATTCTTTCAGAGAGATGGACAACAAAATTTGGTACCCAAGAGGGGAATAGAGACAAAAGGGAAATTTGGGGGAAGAATAAAGACTTTGTAGTTAAAACAAAAGGGAAGAATTTATTGGCAGCAAGGGCATTGAAGATACATATAAGAACAGTATAATGGATGAAGCAGGAAACAGTGGAGAGAGATGAGATTGCAATCACAGGTGAAGGAGGAGGGGGAGGAAGGTGCAGAGACTTTGAGGTTGAAGGATGAGGATGGAGGGAGTCAGCACAGAGGCAGATGTAGAACTGGCCAGTAACTTACATTTTATGTGGAGAGTTTCTTGAAGATTTCAAGCATAGAAAGAGGGGAGAAGAAGCAGAGTGACCTGATCAAAGAGGTGGACTTAGAAAATTCTAGAAGCAGAAGAATCAGAACAAGTCATTGCCCCTACCTCCAAATATGCCCAAAGCTGGGACTGAAGACACTTCACCTGCCTAACAGTGAACAATTTCCCAGAAAGCAAGAAAGGATAGGTAAAAAGGTTGATTCTCTCATCTGTATGACCACTGCCTCCCCCTCTACGAGTAACATGTGGGAAGGGCAGGGAGAAGAAAGCATTGCTGATCCTAGGGATGATTTCTTCCCACAAATGACATCCTAGAGCACTGCTGGCATGACCATTGAATTCGCTAACAACTTTTCATCAGCTAGAGCACTTCACCTACTTATATCACCAACTTTATAAACATATCCTAATGTTTGGCGAACTTGAGACCTACACTGGGAAAGTATTAAATACATACAGGTCCACAGTCCCTTACTGAAGTAGCACCTGAATAAGGCTCTGCTTCCTCTACCAAGAGTGCTACAAACTATAATAGTGGTCCTCAATCTTTTTTCTCAGACATCTACCAAAATGTTTTAAAGAAAAAAATGATATACTATCTGACAAATGTTTAAGTGAACATCTAAAATACTTTCACCAAAACACTAAATAATTGTAAAGGATATCATTTTCCAGTGTGCTGTCAATAAATAATATTTAAAATTTCAACCATTATTTTATTCTTTTAATGATACTAATGGCATCAAAATACCATAATGATTTTTTTAAAAACCTACTTTTTATTGAAGTATAACATTCTTTAAAAATGTTCTTAACAACTGTTAAGTACACATCTCACTGGTTTTAAAAGTGAACCACATATCCATGTAACCAGCAAACAAACAAATCAAGAAGTTCCTCTTTACTTCTCCCAAAGCCATTCCCCTGCCCCAGAGTAACTGTTATTGTGATTTTAGCAACATAGATTTGTTTTCTTATTCTTAAACTTTATATAAATGGAATTATTCAGTAGATATTATTTTAAGTATGGTTTCTTTTGCTCAGATTTATCCTTATGAGATTTATGTTGCATGTAGCAATACTTCTTTCTCGTTGCTGTATTGTATTCCATGATAGGAATATACCGCATTTTATTTATTATGCTGTTGGTGAACATTTGGCTTCTTTCCAATTTTTGGCTATTATGAGTGTGCTGCTATAAATATTTTTGTGCATGCCTTTTGTGAAGTATGTAAACATTTATGTTAAGTAAATATCTAACAGTGGAATTGTTAGGTCATAAGGTCAAGCATATATTTAGCTTTATTTGGTACTATGAAACATTTTTGCAGGGTGTTTGTATCAAATTACATTTTTACTAGAAGTGCATGATGATTTTAGTTGCTTCACATCCTTTGGGAGTCTGTCTTTTTCATTTTACTTATTCCGATGTGTATGAAGTTTGAACTTTTTTCCAATAATTTTGGCCATTTAGATATACTGTTTTTGTGAAGTGTGTATTCAAATTTCTTCCCATTTTTCTATTGAGTTTGTCATTTTCTTACTGATTTGTAGGTGTTCTTTATATATTCTCTGTGTAAGTCCTTTGTCTGATGTATTGATACCTTGCACAGATATCTTCTACTCTTTGGCTTTCATTTCACTCTACCAGTGGTGTCTTTCAATGTAAAATTTATTCATTTTAATGTAGACCAATTTTCAGTTATTTCCCTTTATGGTTAGTACCTTTTGTATCCTGTATAAGAAAGTTTTATCCACCCAACATCAAAAAACTATTCTTGCAAGTTTTCATCTACATTTATTGGTTTAGCATCCACAATTTAATTATACAACTAGTATTGTACTATCTAATTGATTAGGTAAAAGTCAATTTGAATTGATTGTGCATTGTGTGAGGTAGAGCTAACATTAATTTTCCCCCTACATAAAATTGACCCAGTAACATTTACTGAAAAGACATTTATTTCAACATAACACTACAAGGCCATCTTTGTTATAAATTAGGTGACCTTATATGCATGGCTGTTTCTGGAGGCTATTCAGTTCCATTAGTCTAGTTGCCCATTCTTGTGCGGTCCCATACTGTCTTAATCCCAACAGGTTTATAATATGGTCTAGTGGTATACATTTCTCATCGCATTCATTTTCAATATTACTTTGATTATTCTTGACTCTCTCCATTTCTATACAAAATTTAGAATCTGTTTTACACATACACACAAACACACACACACACACACCAGCTTGGATTTTGACTGAGGTTATATCAATATATATTGTGATATATAGTATATATTAGATTAATTTGAAGATATATTTCTAATACTGAGTCTTCCAACATATAAGCATGGTATGTCTACCACTTACTTAGACCTTGTTCAATTTTTCTCAATAATGTTTTGTAGTTTTCAGTATTCCTTTAGATCTCTAACAAATAAATTGTATCACTTCAAAATTAAATTTCTCTTTATTGTTGAAATATAGAAGTACATTTAATTTTTATATATTAATCTTGTATTCGTAACTTTGTAAAATGTTTTATTAATTTTATTAGTTTTTTAATTTGAAGGCTTATATGCATGCAATACTGTCATCTTCTGGTTACAATTTCCTCTCTTTCCATTTATTAAAACTTTTTATTCTCCTTGTATCCTCAAATACAGTGTTGAATAGAAAAGGTGATAGTGGGCATCTTTGTCAATATGTACTAATTAAATATGGCATTTTTTTTTTTTTTTAAATTTATTTATTTATTTATATTTATTTTTGGCTGTGTTGGGTCTTCGTTTCTGTGCGGGGACTTCCTCCAGTTGCGGAGAGCGGGGGCCACTCTTCATCACGGTGCGCGGGCCTCTCACTGTCCCGGCCTCTCTTGCTGCGGAGCACAGGCTCCAGACGCGCAGGCTCAGTAGTTGTGGCTCACGGGCTTAGTCGCTCCGCGGCATGTGGGATCTTCCCAGACCAGGGCTCGAACCCGTGTCCCCTGCATTGGCAGGCAGATTCTTAACCACTGCGCCACCAGGGAAGCCCTAAATATGGCATTTTTTGGTAAATATTCTTTATCAGAGAAAGAAAATTTTTGTAAATACTCCCCTCTATCCTTGGTTTGTTAAACCTTTTGAAATTATGAATTGGTATTAATTGGTATTAAATTATATTAAATATTTTTCTTTATTTATCGAGATGATTATATAATTTTTCTCCCTTTTCCTGCTAATGGGTAAATTACATTGTCATATATGTATGTGTATGATATATATCTGGATTTAATTTGCTAATACTTTCATAGATTTAAATATTTGTGTTCTTAAGAGATTGGCTTATAATTTTTGTCTGTTATAATGGCCTTATCATATTTTGAAATCACATTTTTAATGCCCTCATTAAAGAAGCAATTATTCTCTTCTCTGGAAAACTTTGTTTAACATTGGTGTCATTTCTTTCTTAAATATTTTGGAGAATTTACCTCTAAAATTAGGTGGTATTGGAGATATCTTTGTAATGTAGAAGATTTTTAGTTACAGATTCAATTTCTTTAACAGATATAAAAATATTCAGATTTTAAACATTTCTGCTTTCATCAATTTTGGTAAATTGTGGTTTTTGAGGTATCTGTAGACATTTAAACTTTCAAATATATTGGAATAAAGTTATTCATAATGTCCTCTTTTTAATTAATAGACTTTGTACATTAGAATAGTTTTATATTTATAGAAAAATTGAGCAGGTATTATAGAAAATTCCCATATACAGCCACACACAGTTTCCCTTATTATTAACATCTTACATTAATATGGTACATTTGTTATGATTAATAAACTAACATTGATTGTTATGTCTCCTTAGGTTCCCCTTGGTGTTGACTGTTCTTGTTTTTGATGACCTTGACAATTTTGAGGAGTGCTGGTCAGGCAGAGTACAGGATGTCCCTCTGATGGAATTTCATTATGCCCCGGATATTTCTTATTCTTATTCTCTTTCTCTAGAATATCTATTATTCTGTCTTTCAGTTCACTAACCCTTTTTATGTCCAATCTGTTGTCAAGGTTATCTATTGAATTCCTTATTTATATTATTGAATTTTTCATTTCGATAATTTCCACTTGATGTTTTAAAATATATTTTAGTCTCCTATTGAAATTCTCCATCTTAACATTCATTTTCTTGAATATGTTGACACAGATGAAAGTCTGTGTCTAGTACTTCAGTAACTGGGTCATCAATAGTTCTCTTTTCTTCTTCTTTTTGGTCCCATTTCTTGGTATGCTTGACATTATTTAAGAAATAGACTCTATTTCTAGAGAAGTTTTAGGTTCACAGCAAGACTGAACAGCAAGAAGAACGAGTTCCCAAATACCCCCTGCTCACCCCTCACCCCCACAGCCGCCCCTACTATCAACGTCCTTCATCGGAGTGGTACATTTGCTACAATCAGCGAATCTTACCACCCTCTGACACTGCTGAAAATACCACTCTGCATTTCAGAAGCTGTTTGGCTTAGATACATAGCATTTTGCCCTGAGAAGATTAATATTTGGCACATTCCTCTGAGGGGAAAACACTTTGCATGTGGCTTATTTCTTTGTACATCCTTTCTCTAAGATCTTGATCCCCCAAGTCCTAGATGCCTCGGCATCCCTAACTATAAATTTTGCCTCCTGAGCCTGTAAGATTGCCTAAAGCTCTGCTGGTGTCTGTGCCTCTTCACCATGATGCTCTTCTTGAGTTTTCAGCCTCTTGTCCAGGGCTGAAATCAGCAAATACCTCAATTTGTAATTTGTTTCAAGGAATGTCAATGCACCTTTCTTTCTTTGTTCTGAGATCTTGGCTCATCAAGTCTTGGTTACCTTAGTAGTTCTTTGGTGACCTCCAGGAGGTCAAGATAATTTTTATTTGTGTTTTATCCAGCCTTTCTAGTTGCCTCATCAGACGTATGGTCTGCTGAAAGCTACTCCCTCTTAGCTCAACATAGTAAAAATTTGATAAATACCATTATCTATTTCTTTAGAAGTTCTATCTTAGAACTGTTTCTTTCATTCCTTGAACTGGTTTATTTACATATTTTCATTCTAGTTTCTCCAAAAGTATCCTATGTAATGTAAGATCCCTATGTAATGTAATCTTAGACTTAAATGTCTTGTGATTTCCATATAATATTTTTCTTAAACAAAATGAACACAAAATATTTTTAGAATTTAATTTTTATGACCAATGGTTTCTAATTCTCTGTCTCTAATTAAATGGTTCTCATTTTTGTCTGCATTTTGAATTACATAGGGAGCTTTAAAAATTGCTGATATATAGGTCCTACCCCTAAAAATTCTTATTTAATTGGTCTTGGGTCCTTTTTGCATTAAGGTATATTTAAATCTCTCCAAGTCTTTATAATGTGCAGCCATTGTTGGCAATCGCTGCTCTAAATGTCAGAAACTTTTTCCTGTGGCTTGAGTAACCATTGCAAATTTACCAGGTGCACAATTGATCACAATAAATTAAATATGTTATAAATTTTGATGAAAAAGAGTTCACAGACACGAATGTTTCAAGTTGTACCTTTGTCATTTCAAAGGTTTTCATACTTCATGATAATGCATCAATATAGATAAGAGGTATATCTTTCTTTCTTGATGGGTAAGATACAACTTAAAGAAAAAAAAAGCTTAATTAGGGCCTTTGTGGAAGGGGAGGTAGGGAAAAAAGTAGCCTCAACCAAAGGCACATTCTCTGGCAGATCAATATTAGGAAAGAATACAAATTCAAGTCAAAGATATAGAGCTTGTGTGTCTTAGAGCTCCCCTTGCCACATACCCCTAGGAAAATCTTTATGTGTCCTTCAAATTAGGTAAGGGGTATAACACCCTGAAAACCACTGTTCTATGGTGGGATAGGTAATGTTCTTTTTTCCCTCCAGATTAATCCCTCCCCTCCTCACCCTGCTCCTTGTCTCCTGGAGGCTACATAGATGATACCAGCAACCTTTCTTATCCTTTGGCTTCCGGCTGGGTTATTCAATAAATTAAGGAAGAGAGTAAGTCAGATTTCCTTTCAGCAGTGTTTTCCAAGCAGGCTGATTCCCTTGATTCAAAGTCACAGTTCCTCTTAGGTGGCCATCTTTCTATGACCTTCTCCTTCCAGTTTTTAATAGTTACTCTCTCGCCTTGTCCCCTTGGGCCTAGAGCAGGTAACAGCCCAGGGTATTTCACTAACCCCTGTGAGCTCCCGACAGCGTTTGAAAATAGTCTCTATATTGAATCCTTCTTAAATCATTTTGATTTGCTTGTGCTTGGCTGATACATCTAGCAACAGAGGAGCCCTCTGTAAGACTCCGTGGCTTCCACAGAGGTTGACTGGGATCAGGGATGTCACTGAACAAGACTTCTGGTTCTTTGCCTTCTCTAATTAGAGAGAACAACGGCTATTTCTGAACCAAACCTCAATAGACAAACCTGGCATTATAGCTCGGTCAATACACAGATCTCAGAGAATAAATGTTTCAGCTGACATCATTCAAAACTAATACAATGAGTACATGGATATTCTGTTCTGGATCGTTTCCTGCCCACATCTTTATGCTTGGCGAGTGAGGGATAATTCAACAAACACCAAAAAAGGAATGTCAAATGAGCACAATATGTACATTCTTCCATCACTTTTCTCCATTTGCCCCTTATTTATATACATTTCTGTCTTTTGTTGTTCACAAATTGTTTCTTGAAAGTCGGTCTCCTCTTCTTAGCTAGACTGTAAGTTTCATGGAGACATAAACCACAAACATATTTCTTTGCAGCTGCTGTTGCCTGAAAATTTTCTACTCAGCTCTCTTCTAGCTCACCTGTCTTTTGCATGTTCAACCTGGTGAACTAATGAGTTCTTAATTTCAATTATTGTGTCTTCTTCATTCATTCATTCAACAAAAATATTTACTGAGTTCTTAATTCATGCTAGGCATTGGATTGATTATAAAAATGGACAGAGGACCCCAACTAGTGTTAATTACATGAGTGTAATGACAATTGCTTTTAAAAGATTAATTAGTTTAAAAAGATTGTATGCTCTTATTCATCTTTTACAAACCCCATCCACTCTTACTGTGACTATCAGAGTTCTTGGTTGAAAACAATACAAACCGATTCTGGGTAACTTAAGCAGAAAAGGAATTTATTGGGACAATACTTTGTAAATTACAGACTCAACCAGAAGTTTGGAGAGCCAGCTTTGTTTAGAAGATGGGCAGACACCTAAGGAGGCTAGGCAGGAGCAAGGGAGAGTTTAGGCAGAACACACGTGGGGAACAGAGTGCTGTCACAGAGCTGATGACGGATGTCTGGCTGCAGCACTGGACTCTTGACTCTGATGTCTCTCTAGAGACTGGAGATGGAGGCAAGCACTCCTCCTGCCTCTGGAAGGTGTCATCAGCTGCCTCTGCTCCTCGTGCCATACTCACTCCAGACCTTGGGACCCCGTGGTGATCGTCTGTGGAGGCTAATTTAGGTTCCTGCCAATCTCTAAGGGTCTGGAACAATAAGCGCGTTCAGAGCTTCTGAGAAGTGGCACTCCACTTCCAGTTAAGACCCTCCACTCTGGAAGATTTCTCCAGCACGGGAAGGAGGCCCATGTGATGGAAGGCCAAAAATGCTCATAACTGTCCACTATTCATATAACGAAGTTTGCAGCCAATGCACTGGCAATGGAATTATATACAGGTAGACGTCTTAGGAAGTGCTGAATATTCCAGACACCCACAGAGCCAGCATTTTCAGGATAAATATTAATGACTTACCCAGGAATTGAGATACTGAGGGAAGCATTTGTCATTGTTAGTTCACACAAATAGCTGTCAGCACACAGCAGAGCAGGGCTAATTCATTTATTCGTTTCCATAAATATTTATTATTAAGTGTAAGTGTAAGGTGGTGAGAGGTAGAAAAACATAGCTGCCCTGCTTCCCACCATCCCAGCATCCGCTGCCAGCCTAGGCTTGGGGGCCTTGGAGTTACGAGGATCTCACTTTACTAAAATTTAACCCAGTATCTCCTTCTCTCTCTCTCTCTTTACTTAGTGCTTCTCTCAGTGAAGACTAAGAAAAGGAGTTTAGGTGACTGGTAAAATGCAGAAAGTAACCCAGTGTCAGAAAATTTACTATTAATATTTTGAGTAAAAAGCATTAAATAAATCTACAAGAGCATTCTGGCTATGAAGATGATATAAAAGATAAAAAAAAAAGTTTTTTGCTACTAAACAAAAAATTTGAAAGTCATCTTTTATTTACTTGTCCCCTACATCCACCAGCCACTGTATGCCAAATCGAAGATAATTCCATACAAACTCGACCCCTGTGCTGCTAATTCTGCAGAAGCTACTCTACTGTGGTGCTCTTTACTAAGCCTTTCATGTTTATTTTTTCGAGATTTTCACTTATGTAAAATCCCAGTCACAATGTTGCATTTCCATTAGCTTAGTGGATATAGTTGTGTGTTCTGGCATGACTTCCAACAATAGTCCCTGCACTGGTGAAGTCTTGCTGTTTGACACTGACCTATAAAATGTGTTATAATGATCTAAAATAAGGGAAGGAAATGAAAAATAAAACCAGCCACAGAGGCATTTTGAAATGAGGTAAGATTTGAAATGGCTTTAGCACATGTGGTATCCTATAAAGTCAAGTCCACCACTGAGCTTGGTCTTCACAACAGTCCTATGAAGTAGCTAAGGATTATCATGCCCACTTTGCAAATTAGGAAACTGATTCTCATAGAGGATAAGTAGCTGGTTTGGTCAAACGGCCAGTGAGTAACAGAGCTAGGAGTCAAACCCAGCTTTACCTGACTTCAAAGCTGAGCTCTCAGCCACGGCTCTGCACAGCTTTTCACTTAAAAAGGGAAAAGGACGTTTAAGGAACATACAAGTCTGGGAGATGTTTCTTAGACTTGAAATAGACATCTTTTCTATAGGTGGCCCTGGGGTCTGGTTTGGTAGGAGGTGGCAACTAGGGCATTTCATTTTTGAGTTTGATGTGTGTAAGCTTGTTTCTTATAAGAATGTTGATGATATTATTTTTGGCCATTAAATGGAAATTAGGTGTTTTGTGTGATGGGTACTAAGTGCTATCTTAGACATCTTTATATAACAGCCTGCTCTTGGTAGACAATCTCTAAACACAGCCTAGAGATTTTTGTGACTGCCTGTGGCTGGCTATAAGATGTACAAGATAAGCTGTTAGCAAGCAGGTCCTGATTCTTTCTGTAAGACAGCTTTTGCTATGAATTCACAATTTCCAGTCTTTTATCATATAAATATTACTGGGTGTTTTTTTTTTTTGCAAGAATCTTTTAAAAATGAAAGAAAAGCTGAGTCGTGGACTTGACTTTATAGGACACTGCACGTGCCAAAGCCATTTCAAATCTTACCTCATTTCAAAATGCCTCTGTGACTGGTTTTATTTTTCATTTCTTTCCCTTATTTTAGATCATTATAACACGTTTTATAGGTCAGTGTCAAACAGCAAGACTTCACCAGTGCAGGGACTATTGCTGGAAGTCATGCCAGAACACACAACTGTATCCACTAAGCTAATGGAAATGCAACATTGTGGCTGGGATTTTACATAAGTGAAAATCGCGAAAACTCACGAACCCAATTCCCGCAACACACAGAAAAAAGAGACCCGCTCGCTCTACTGTGAGCTGCCAATCCACAGGCCGTTAAAGACTTCCTTTGTGGGTTAGGAGACCCTTGCTGGTGCCCATTTCAATAAACCATAAACTTTTACATGCACACTAAACACCAGAGTGCTTGCAATCAGTTTGCTATTATCTAGATCCATTGAATGTGCATCTATGCCAAGACCAAAGCGCAAGACAAAATGCTGCTCCTTTAAAAACCTTACATTTGGGGGAATTCTCTGGTGGTCCAGTGGTTAGGACTCCACGCTCTCCCTGCCAAGGGCCCGGGTTCAATCCCTGGTTGGGGAACTAAGATCCCACAAGCCACATGGCATGGCCAAAAAATAAAAATAAAAAACCTTACATTTTGACTCAGTCAACACCTGCTGTGGCCCCAGGACCGTGGCAACACGGAACATAAGGTTTTCTAGTCCCATGTGGGCTCAGTGGACGTGCTGTTTTGCAGCTACAGTTTTCACTTGGGCACAAACCTCCTACATTTTGCTGAGCAAAGCGAGCAGGGGCAGAAGTAAGGAGCGGTTCTCCATTTGGCGGTACATTAGAATCATCTGGAAAGTTTTTAAAAATCCTGACGCTTAGGCTGCATGCAGACTAATTCCATCAGAATCTCTGGAGGCGGGACCCAGGCATTCTTATTTTCAGATCTTCCCAGGTGGACATGAGCCCAGGCTGAGGACCTGCTGGGAGCGTGTTCTTGGTCCTTCTTTTTTCTCTTTCTGGGCCTCCTTTCTTTGTTCTTCACCAGGTCTCCTCCCTCCCTCCTAAATTCCCTAAACTCTAAAATGATTTTTTTCCCCAATAACATGAAAGTTTAATGTCTTCCCTAAAGGAAAATGGCCTCCTTGGAGGGAAAAAAATGTTTTAAATGGATTGCCTGATTTCCAGCACCATGGCTGGCCATACCATAGAGGCTGTGGGCAGATTGTGTATTTCTACTCAATCTCAAAGCTTATCAGAAAAGAAATCTCCAGTTCTATTCCAAGAAAACTCAGTGGCTCTGGATTTCCAGGGGCTATAAGCAAGGCCAGTGTTTCTTAATATGTGGGCCTTGGGCCATTTGCACAAGTCACCTGGACCCTGACTCCAGGTCACCTGAATGTCTGGGACAGGGCTTAGTAATCTTCATTCTAACAAGCTTTCTGAAGAAGCCTGTTGACTCTCTGATAGCAGTGCCATCTCTGTAATATCAACTTATTCAAAAGATTAGAAGATTGAATTTGAAGACATGTTGAGTCCCATGTTAATACAATGAATAAATGGGAATGAATTTTTATAAAGGGTTAAAGTACACTAGAAATATATAGTTGTTCCTGAAGCTACTGGGGCTCACTGACACCAAATGTATTTGACTGTGTCTTTTTCAATGGAGAAATAAAAGGCTCTTGGAGGGGAAAGGCATCTAAATTTGCCCTGAAATTTTATGCTTCTACATCCATCTGTGTTTCTGATACAGCCTTGACCACTTTCTAATTGTGTGACCTTGGACAAATTAGATAATCCCTCTGATTATCATCATCTGTCAACTGTGGACCCCAAAGCCTTGCAGACTATGCAAAAATTTAATGATATAACTGTAAAAAGTGCTTTGTGACCTGCAAATGCTTTTTGCCCAGGTGCTGTCACTCGTGCTCCTGTTGTCCAGGCCGACGTCCTCATGTTGCACAAAACTCATAGAAGTGCTAGTCTTGCCAGGTACATGTCAATCAGTTTTGTAGCTGGGCTGGGACTGGAGCCCAAGAGTCCCAACTAGCCACAGTCCTCTTTCCCAGCATCTCGCCCTAGCATCTAAATCGAGATGCTTGACTCAAATTTGTATCACGCTGAGCAAGGAACTCGAAGCAATGATTTGAATTCCTTATGTGACAGGGAAAGTTACTTTTTAAATGTAAAATCCTTCCCTTCTCCTGCCTTGTAAAGAGAAAGGACACCCTGAGGGAGAGGTGATAGGTGGAGAGAATGGGAAAGCTGAGGAGGCCAAATTGTGCTGCGGGAGAGAAGATGGGAGCAAAGGCAGAATCGAAGATTCCAGGACAAAAGGGGAGGGACAAGGAGGACGGGAAGAGGGGAGAAGCAGGTGAAGACAGGGTTAAAGAGGCAGGAACTGCCTCAAAGAGTAGAATTCCTGAAAGAAAATAAATGTTCAAGGAGGATTCTTAGGAAATTTTGCTTTCCAAATATGTGCACAATCCCTGTCTCCCTCTCCAAGACCCCTCTACATTGCTTGTAAATGGTTTTAGAGCCCAGTTTGGGTTTGTTTGCACGTTTCTTTTTTATAATGTGTTGGTGTTGAGTCAGGCCTAAAGAAAGAGTAGAAACATTTAAGATGGTTGCACCAATTTGGGCAAATATTTTATATCACTACTTTTCTCTCTGGGGTTTAAAAAATTACAGAAGCTAAATAAACCTTCCAGGAGTCATCAAGTCTTGTTAAATGAATCAGGTCTTGCCCTTATGTGGGGAGTCTCCTATCCTGGTTAAGGGGTGGTTCCCAGGCTGGACCCCCAGCGCAAACAAAGCCTGGCAATTCCTTTGCCAGTTAAATCTTTGCTTCCAGCTACAAGTCATCGTGAGACCCTTGGGCACAGCTTTTCCACTGCTGCTTCCTTCCACTGCCTTCCTGCCTCATTTACAGTCTGCATCCCCAACTTTTTTGCATCCACACTCCATTTTAAATCTCCACAAAACTACAGTTTTTATCTGCACCTAATCTCCTTGGTCCCTCATCCTTCGCCTGACCTGTTGTTTATAATTTGTACCAATTCCTCAAACTGGATTCTTAACTCTCTTCCCAAGGATTGCCTTCTGGCTTTCTCTTTGTCTGTGCTTCCTATCTGTCACTGACTCCCTGGCTCTCAGAGATTTCTGGAAACACCTCCCTCCATTCAGCTTCTCCCACAAGGCTATGACCCAGAGACCAGTCAGCTGGCTCTGTTAAGCTCACTCCTGCCCCCAAAAGCACCATGGATAAAGTCAATGTCCCTTTGAAAACAAGGCTGTCGTGTTCCCTATCCACGCTTTAACCACCCAAGGGTCTGACTTGTACTTTGGGTGTAGACGTCTGCACACAAGATTGCTGGAACATTATCTGTGGTAGCACCCTCACGTTTCTGAGATGATGATGAGACAACAGATACACGCACTCCAGAGAACGACTTCTGTGCCTCCACATATAAGGATGCCTGTGTGTGTGGGTCTAACTAGATTCTACTCTTGTTGTTCTTTAATTTTTTTTAGAAATTTTAATTATAAAACAACACGTGTTCTATGCTGTTTCCATTTGTTGATAAATTCTTTAACCCTTAGCCAATTCTATTCAATCTTAGCAAAGGAGATCAAGGATACATTTTGTATTTTTTAAAACCCCATCTCTTTACCATCTATTGAAATACACACACACACACACACACACACACACACAAAAGGAAAACCCCACTTGTACTGTACAGTTTTCCCCAGGAGGTCACATCATTTTCACCTTTCTTTCCAAATTGCCTTCTTTTTTAAAAAAATTTATTTATTTATATTATATTTTTTATTTTTGTCTGCATTGGGTCTTAATTGCTGTGCACGGGTTTTCTCTAGTTCTGGCAAGCAGGAGCTACTCTTCGTTGTGGTGCATGGGCTTCTCATTGTGGTGGCTTCTCTTGTTGCTGAGGACAGGCTCTGGGCGCCCGGGCTTCAGTAGTTGTGGTGCATGGGCTCAGTAGTTGTGGCATGCGAGCTCGGTAGTTGTGGCTCACAGGCTGAGTTGCTCCGCAGCATGTGGGATCTTCCCGGACCAGGGCTCTAACTCGTGTCCCCTGCATTGGCAGGCGGATTCTTAACCACTGCACCACTAGGGAAATACCCAGATTGCCTTCTGAGAGCACCAATATAACACAATTTAGCCCCAAAGCTAATCGGAGCAAAACTATTTATAGTCTGAATAAAATATTTTTATAGACTTAAGTAGCATAAAAATCAACAGTAAACAGCTGTATTTTTGTGAGAAATGAGACGTGAGTCTACAGAACTCTATCACTGATGCTCTTTACTACCTTTTAAAATCAGCACATTTTCACCGTGAGAGTTGCTCAGTTCTTTCTGTGGACACCCTACCCCACATTTCAGCTCTGCTCCTTCACTGGGGAACACATGAGGGGGGATGTGAAAGAGAAATAATTGCAAAAACATGGGGCTTTCTGCTTTAACTTCCAGCTTTCCCACCCCAAATAATACTTTGGAATCTTAAGTTATTCTTTGTGAATAAAGCAGAGAGTTATTTTGAAGGAAAACACACAAAGAAAAAGTGAATAAAGCATAGACTTTGCTTTGTGAATAAAGCATAGAGTTATTTTGAAGGAAAACACACACAAAAAAAGTGATTTGTTTGAAGGGGGAAAAAAGCTGTTGTCAGGGTTATTAACAATCTTTTCATTTTTAACCATTTTTTGCCCAGTATAAGATAAAGAGAATTCAAAGTGAATTTATTCAACTTAAATGAGTGGTTTTTTTGGGGTGTGTGTGAACTTCTCCTTTTTGGGGTCTCCATCACTAGCCCCAGCAGGTGGTGGCTGCCCAAGCCCAGCTCTCCCCCTCCCCCCCCTTGGATGGCAGTCACAGCAGTCACATGCCAATGTGCTGATGTCACATTTTCCATCAGCAGCATTTAGCTGTTTGGCACAGTCCTCAAGCAATTCTGCCGACTGCCTTGGAGATGCCTGCAGTGTGGCTCATGTGTTCCTCACAAACCATCTGGGAAACTGTGATTCTCAGAGGCACTTAATTATTAAATGTTTAAAATAAAGACATAAGTTACCTTTGTCTGTCAAATCTGTGCACTCTGTTTCTGAACATGGTCCCGAATTGCTCTGGGTTTCAGGATAGCGTAACGATGCTGTTAGATGCTGTTAGGATTAATGGAAAGTGGATTTGAAAATGAAGTACTTCTGCACTTTTTTGCAGAAAGAACTCACGTTATACTTACAATTCAGGTCCCATGCAAGGCTCTCCTTGCCACCATTTTTACACCCATTGAGACATGGCGTGCCCAGAAAGTTATTGTTTACCTAGAGACACCTATGTTCACAGCTTGACTGCTACAGTATTTACTCTTTATATAGTATTATAGTATACACATCTGCCAAAGTATTTTTTGCTCCATTGCTGACTTTCAAGTAAGGAAATGGTTACAACAATTTCTAAACCATGACTTTCCTTTTTGTAAATTTCATTCGTTTAATGTTCACAGTAATGAATGCTTCCTGTTAAGTGAAACATCTTTGGAAAGCCTGCTGGAAAATAAGAAGTATGGAAGGGCAAACTGACCCTCCCCGGTAGGTGGTGGGGGTAGGGAACTCGATTCCTTTTCTTTTCCTTTATTGCACAGCTTGTCAGTGGTTCCCAGAAGTGGCCCTGGGGAAGAGGTTTGCAAAGCATGCCTCTGTGATAGTTTGCAGGCTCTGCTAAGGTGCACTGGATCTTTAATGCCTTTGGGAAGGGGTGAGCACATCATCACCAGGAATAATCTAAGCATGGGGAAAACAGAATTAATTAATAGCAGATATGAAAGCTTCCTCCCAGATTGGTACTTAGTTACTGAAATCAGTCACCGAGCCGTCCTGAGGACTCTGGCAGGGATGGACAAAAGGTTCAGATTCAAGTTCTCCACATGTCAATGAAAGTGTTTCTATTCTATCTGTAATTATCTCCTACAAGCCCATCCCTTCTATCAAATGTCCACATTAAGTATACAAAAAAAAACAAAAACAAAAACAAAAACTATGAAAGAAGTTAGAAGGGGAGAAAATTACAAAGAGTTATTAAGAATATTTGGTGCATTTTTTTGAAGGAAATGAATGACGTGTGTGGGGAGTCAGACCCACCAGAGAGAATCTATTGGGCAGTTCCGTTTGGTTAATAGCTGTGATTGCTCAGAACACCGAGGTACCGTCCCAATGAGTGTGTGATGAAGCTGTGAGGCCAGAGGCAGCCAGATTACTCAAGTGTGAGGGGCCTTCAGTCGGAGGAGCTGCATGGCTTCATACATGGGGCAGCGGAATGCAGAGAGGACCCCTACTAGAAGTACCCCCAATCTTTCCTAATCAGAATTTTGTGAACTGGATAATTGTGTTCCTTTGAAGGTGTTTGTCAAGTAATTAGTCTCAGTATTCAAATAAACTAGTATTTATGGTAGAGAAAGGTGATCTTGTTGCTATCTGAAAAAAATATGCCTTTGGAATTTTTTTTTTTTTTTTGGTTCTTTTATTTTTCTAGGCACTAACTGAGGACAGAAGAAATTCCCCAATGGATCCAGAGTCTGTCCATTAGCATCCATTTAAATGATGTCTTTTCTTTCCAAAGCACACACATTCTTTGCTGGTGAGTGGACAGAGGGGAATGTGGCAGTCTTCCCGCAACTGCTCACTTTAAGACACATTCCTTCTATTCTCTAAATAACCTTGACACAGGCTAAGTTTTCCAGACTTCGTTTATAGAAATTCTAAATTCATACAAATACATTATCGTGCCAGTGAATTAAAGAAAAGAAACAGAATTTAGAAATAGAGCTGAAGGGGAAAACCTCCATGAGGACCACCCTGAAATGGTGCAGAGATTCAATGGCTGTTTCCAATCATTGGCTTCTGGGAAGAGAGTGAGTTATGTTTAAAATAGTTCCAAACCAGGTGAAGATGGAGAGGCCATCTGTGACGAGGAGGGGCAGGTCAGTGTGGCTTGTGACAAGTTGTGACCCCTGTTTGTGAGGTCAGATATGTTTGTGTAAAAACAAAAGTGATGCGCCTTTGAGTACAGTGGCTGCAGTTGGGCAGACAGGATGGAGAAAAAGAGAAAGGGCAAAAGAGAAGGTCAGAGTGGTGTAATGGAAACGTCTGGAGTGGGAAACCCTGGCTTTGAGTCTAAGCTCTGCCAGATAGTAGCTACTTTGGGCAATTTGCTTCCACTCTGTGAGCCTCAGCTTAGTCATCTTTAATATGATTCTATCGGACTAGTGATTCTCAAACTTTTTGATCTAAGGACCTGCCACACTCAAAAATTGAGGACTCCAAAGAGCTTTTGTTTACATAGGTTCTACCTATTGGTAATTACCATATTAGAAATTAAAAATTGGAAATCTTTTAAACAGTTATTAATTTGTTTACAGTACCAGTAACAAACCCATTTCATGTTAACATAATGTATGATTGTGAAAATTATATTTTCCAGAGCAGAAATAAATTTGGTGAGAAGAGTAACATTGTTTTGCATTTTTGCAAAACTTTTCAATGCTTTGACTTAAGAGGAGACAGCCAGATTCACATACCTGCTTCTGCAGATTGAATCTGTTGCAATTTCACATATCATGTAGCCTTTGGAAAACTGTACTATACATGCATAAAAGAGAGTGAAAAGCAAAATAATGACCTTGTAGGCTTCCAGAAAGGGACTTGGGGATAAGAAAGTCTATGTTTCCTTTCCCAAGACATAGCAATACTACCTTCTTTGTTTTATGCATGAAAGATACACACTAAATCTTTGATGACCGTACACCTAGTCCCTCATCCATGGTCTTCAGACCCTTGGGAAAAGGCAAGTGAGGAGTTCTCCCAGATGCCTAAACTTCCCCCTCTGCATTCTCCTCAGTCCTCCAGAGAATGCAATGGAAACTTCACAGGCCATTTCTGGCAGCACCAGGTGTCTGTACCACACTGCCACCTCCCCCATCCCTTTCCCTCCCATTTTGGAAGCTAGTCCCTTGGAATAGACACATGACACAAAGCCACTACCTCTGCCTGCATTACAAGATGGGAAAGTGTTCTCCATCCCCTTGAGCCGAAGGCATTTACTTACCTGCCCATGATGTAGAGGAATGAACATGGGCTTTGAAATCAGACAGGTTTGGATTGAATTCCAATTCTGCCACTTATGTGGCTGTGGGCACATTAATTAATATCTTTGACCCTCATTTTCCTTGTTTCTAAAATGAGGTTAATTTATGTGGTTGGTATATGGATTAAATGTGATAATATATGTATTGCTTGTGAAACTCATGGCAGTCATTCAAAAATGGTAATCATTATTAGACAAGAGTCTAATATTTAGACAAGAGTTTAAACTTAGGAGAATAAATAATAAAAAGAATACTTTGAGAAAGAAATGACTACTTTTCACTGTTCATTTGTCTATGTGAAGGAATTTCCATTAGATTAGTGTTCTCCATCTTTTTGTTTTAAGGATCCCTTTACATTCTTTCCTTATTGCACTGTCTAGGACCTATAGTTTGATATTGAATAGAAGTGATGAGAGCAAATGTTCTTACCTTGTTCACCTTCTTAGGGAGGAAGCATTCAGTATTTCTCCATTAACTATGATGTTAGCTCTAGGCTTTTTGTAAATCACCTTTATCAAGTTGAGGAAGTTTCTTGTTATTCCTGAGTGTTTTTTATAAAGAATGGATGTTAACTTTTGTTAAATGCTTTTTCTGCATCTATTGAAATGATCATATGATTTTTCTACTTTAGCTTAAATTACATTCATTGATTTTCAAACTTTGCACCAGCCTTGCATTCCTAGGATAAATTCCACTTGCTCATTGTGTGTTATCCTTTTACATATTTTTTGTTCAATTTACTAAAATTTATTAAGAAATTTTGTTTCTATTTTAATGATGGAAATTGATCTATAGTTTTCCTGTAATGTTTTCTTCTGGTTTTGGTATTAAGTAAACCTCACCTCATACATAAATTGAAAAATATTCTCTCCTCTTCAATTTTTGAAGAGTTTGTGTAGAATGTATATTACTTATTGGTAGTAGAATTCACCAATGAAGCCATCCAGTTCTGGAATTTCCTTGTGGGTAGGTTTCTGAATACAAATTTAATACAAATTCAATTTGTTTAACAAATATAAGGCTATTCAAGTTATCTATCTCTTATTGAGTGAGCTTTGGTAATTTGTGTCTGTTGTGGACTGAATTATTTTACCTCAAAATTTATGTGTTGAAGTCCTAACCCTCAGTACCTCAGAATGTGACCTTGTTTGAAAATAGACCTTTGCAGATGTAATTAGGTAAGACAAGATCATACTGGAGTAGAGTGGGTTCCCAATCCAATATGACTGTGTCCTTATAAAGAGAATGCCATGAAAGGCGGGCAGAGGAATACAATGTGAAGACACAGGGAGAATACCATGCAAAGATGAAGGCAGAGATCAGGATTACTTGAGTGGGCCTGCAGTAATCACAAGAGGTCTTACAAGAGGGAGACAGAAGGTTGGAGAAGAGATAATGTTGTGTAGCTGGCTTCAAAAATGGAAGAGTGGATATGAGGTATGGAATGTAGGATGACTCTAGGAGCCAGAAAATGCAGGGAAACAGATTCTCCCCTGAAGCTTCCAGAGGAAACCCAGCCCTGTGGCCCGTTTTACAATTTTGACCTCCAGAACTACAAGAGAATAGATTTGTGGGTTTTCAAGCCACTAAATTTGTGGTAATTTGTTACAGCTACACTGAGAAACTAATACAATAGCTATACCTTTTCTATTTTTCCAATTGTTGCTTTGGGGTTGATAGTATATGCCCTCAGTCTACTTTCAAGTAATATTATATAAATTCATGTACACTATAAGAACCTTAAGATGTATACTTCTGTTTTTCCTCTCCCAGTCTGTGTCCCAGTGTTGTCATGCATTTTTACTTTACATTTTTTATAAATCCCATCATACATTGTATTAATTTTACTTTAACATGGTGTTCAAATCTAGAAAAATATATTTTATATTTTACCTGCATATTTACTATTTCCAGTGCTGTTTGTTCTTCCATGTACATACCTATTTCCCTCTGGTATTATTTTCCCTCTGCCTGAGTAGTTTATTATTTTCTTCAGTGCAGGTGTGCTGAACACGAACATTTTCAGGTTTTGTATATCTTAAAAAGTCTTTATTTTCACTTTATTTTTATTTTTTTATTTATTTTATTTTTTTATTTTTTAAAAACATCTTTATTGGAGTATAATTGCTTTACAATGGTGTGTTAGTTTCTGCTTTATAACAAAGTGAATCAGTTATACATATACATATGTTCCCATATCTCTTCCCTCTTGCATCTCCCTCCCTCCCATCCTCCCTACCCCACCCCTCTAGGTGGTCACAAAGCACCGAGCTCATCTCCCTGTGCTATGCGGCTGCTTCCCACTAGCTATCTATTTTACATTTGGTAGTGTATATATGTCCATGCCACTCTCTCACTTTGTCCCAGGTTAACCTTCCCCCTCCCCATATCCTCAAGTCCATTCTCTAGTAGGTCTGTGTCTTTATTCCCATCTTGCCACTAGGTTCTTCATGACCTTTTTTTTCCCCCTTAGATTCCATATATATGTGTGAGCATACTGTATTTGTTTTTCTCTTTCTGTATGACTTACTTCACTCTGTATGACAGACTCTAACTCCATCCACCTCACTACAAATACCTCCATTTCATTTCTTTTTATGGCTGAGTAATATTCCATTGTATATATGTGCCACATCTTCTTTATCCATTCATCCAGTGATGGACACTTAGGTTGCTTCCATGTCCTGGCTATTGTAAATAGAGCTGCAATGAACATTGTGGTACATGACTCTTTTTGAATTATGGTTTTCTCAGGGTATATGACCAGTAGTGGGATTGCTGAGTTGTATGATAGTTCTATGTTTAGTTTTTTAAGGAACCTCCATACTGTTCTCCATAGTGGCTGCATCAATTTACATTCCCACCAACAGTGCAAGAGTGTTCCCTTTCCTCCACACCCTCTCCAGCATTTATTGTTTCTAGATTTTTTGATGATGGCCATTCTGACCGGTGTGAGATGATACCTCATTGTAGTTTTGATTTGCATTTCTCTAATGATTAATGATGCTGAGCATTCTTTCATGTGTGTGTTGGCAATCTGTATATCTTCTTTGGAGAAATGTCTATTTAGGTCTTCTGCCCATTTTTGGATTGGGTTGTTCTTTTTTTGTTATTGAGCTGCATGAGCTGCTTGTAAATCTTGGAGGTTAATCCTTTGTCAGTTGCTTCATTTGCAAATATTTTCTCCCAATCTGAGGGTTGTCTTTTGGTCTTGTTTATGGTTTCCTTTGCTGTGCAAAAGCTTTGAACTTTCATTAGGTCCCATTTGTTTATTTGTGTTCTTATTTCCATTTCTCTGGGAGCTGGGTCAAAAAGAATCTTGCTGTGATGTATGTCATAGAGTGTTCTGCCTATGTTTTCCTCTAAGAGTTTGATAGTGTCTGGCCTTACACTTAGGTCTTTAATCAATTTTGAGTTTATTTTTGTGCATGGTGTCAGGGAGTGTTCTAATTTCATACTTTTACATGTATCTGTCCAATTTTCCCAGCACCACTTATTGAAGAGGCTGTCTTTTCTCCACTGTATATGCTTGCCTACTTTATCAAAGATAAGGTGACCATAAGTGCGTGGGTTTATCTCTGGGCTTTCTATCCTGTTCCATTGATCTATATTTCTGTTTTTGTGCCAGTACCAAACTGTCTTGATTACTGTAGCTTTGTAATATAGTCTGAAGTCAGGGAGCCTGATTCCCCCAGCTCCATTTTTTGTTCTCAAGATTGCTTTGGCTATTCGGGGTCTTTTGTGTTTCCATACAAATTGTGAATTTTTTTGTTGTAGTTCTGTGAAAAATGCCAGTGGTAGTTTGATAGGGATTGCATTGAATCTGTAGATTGCTTTGGGTAGTAGAGTCATTTTCACAATGTTGATTCTTCCAATCCAAGAACATGGTATATCTCTCCATCTATTTGTATCATCTTTAATTTCTTTCATCAGTGTCTTATAATTTTCTGCATACAGGTCTTTTGTCTCCTTAGGTAGGTTTATTCCTAGATATTTTGTTCTTTTTGTTGCAATGGTAAACGGGAGTGTTTTCTTAATTTCACTTTCAGATTTTTCGTCATTAGTGTATAGAAATGCAAGAGATTTCTGTGCATTAATTTTGTATCCTGCTACTTTACCAAATTCATTGATTAGCTCTAGGAGTTTTCTGGTAGCATCTTTAGGATTCTCTATGTATAGTATCATGTCATCTGCAAACAATGACAGCTTTACTTCTTCTTTTCTGATTTTGATTCCTTTTATTTCTTTTTCTTCTCTGATTGCTGTGGCTAACACTTCCAAAACTATGTTGAATAATAGTGGTGAGAGTGGGCAACCTTGTCTTGTTCCTGATCTTAGTGGAAATGGTTTCAGTTTTTCACCATTGAGGACAATGTTGGCTGTGGGTTTGTCATATATGGCCTTTATTATGTTGAGGAAAGTTCCCTCCATGTCTACTTTCTGCAGGGCTTTAATCATAAATGGGTGTTGAATTTTGTCGAAAGCTTTCTCTGCATCTATTGAGATGATCATATGGTTTTTCTCCTTCAATTTGTTAATATGATGTATCACGTTGATTGATTTGTGTATATTGAAAAATCCTTGCCTTCCTGGAATAAACCCCACTTGATCATGGTGTATGATCCATTTAATGTGCTGTTGGATTCTGTTTGCTAGTATTTTGTTGAGGATTTTTGCATCTATGTTCATCAGTGATATTGGCCTGTAGTTTTTTTCTTTGTGACATCTTTGTCTGGTTTTGGTATCAGTGTGATGGTGGCCTCGTAGAAAGAGTTGGAGAGTGTTCCTCCCTCTGCAATATTTTGGAAGAGTTTGAGAAGGATAGGGGTTAGCTCTTCTGTAAATGTTTGATAGAATTCGCCTGTGAAGCCATCTGGTCCTGGGCTTTTGTTTGTTGGAAGATTTTTAATCACAGTTTCAATTTCAGGGCTTGTGATTGGTCTGTTCATATTTTCTATTTCTTCCTGGTTCAGTCTCGGAAGGTTGTGCATTTCTAAGAATCTGTCCATTTCTTCCCGGTTGTCCATTTTATTGGCATAGAGTTGCTTGTCGTAATCTCTCATGATCGTTTGTATTTCTGCAGTGTCAGTGGTTACTTCTCCTTTTTCATTTCTAATTCTATTGATTTGAGTCTTCTCCATTTTTCTCTTGATGAGTCTGGCTAATGGTTTATCAATTTTGTTTATCTTCTCAAAGAACCAGCTTTTAGTTTTATTGATCCTTGCTATTGTCTCCTTCATTTCTTTTTCATTTATTTCTGATCTGATCTTTATGATTTCTTTCCTTCTGCTAGCTTTGGGGTTTTTTTGTTCTTCTTTCCCTAATTGCTTTAGGTGCAAGGTTAGGTTGTTTATTTGAGATGTTTCCTGTTTCTTGATGTAGCCTTGTATTGCTATAAACTTCCCTCTTAGAACTGCTTTTGCTGCATCCCAAAGGTTTTGGGTCGTTGTGTCTCCATTGTCATTTGTTTCTAGGTATTTTTTGATTTCCCTTTTGATTTCTTCAATGATCACTTCGTTATTAAGTAGTGTACTGTTTAGCCTCCATGTGTTTGTATTTTTTACAGCTCTTTTCCTGTAATTGATATCTAGTCTCATAGTGTTGTGGTCGGAAAAGATACTTGATATGATTTCAGTTTTCTTAAATTTACCAAGGCTTGATTTGTGACCCAGGATATGATCTATCCTGGAGAATGTTCCATAAGCACTTGAGAAAAATGTGTATTCTGTTGTTTTTGGGTGGAATGTCCTGTATATATCAATTAAAAGCATCTTGTTTAATGTATCATTTAAAGCTTGTGTTTCCTTATTTATTTTCATTTTGGATGATCTGTCCATTGGTGAAAGTGGGGTGTTAAAGTCCCCTACTATGATTGTGGTACTGTTGATTTCCCCTTTTATGGCTGTTAGTATTTGCCTTATGTATTGAGGTGCTCCTATGTTGGGTGCATAAATATTTACAATTTTTATACCTTCCTCTTGGATCAATCCCTTGATCATTATATAGTGTCCTTCTTTGTCTCTTGTAATATTCTTTATTTTAAAGTTTATTTTGTCTGATACAAGAATTGCTACTCCACCTTTCTTTTGATTTCCATTTGCATGGAATATCTTTTTCCATCCCCACACTTTCAGTCTGTATGTGTCTCTAGGTCTGAAGTGGGTCTCTTGTAGACAGCAAATATATGGGTCTTGTTTTTGTATCCATTCAGCCAGTCTGTGTCTTTTGGTGCGAGCATGTAATCCATTTACATTTAAGGTAATTATCGATATGTATGTTCCTATTCCCATTTTCGTAAATGTATTGGGTTTGTTATTGTAGGTGTTTTCCTTCTCTTGTGTTTCTTGCCTAGAGAAGTTCCTTTAGCATTTGTTGTAAAGCTGGTTTGGTGGTGCTGAACTCTCTCAGCTTTTGCTTGTCTGTAAAGTTTTTAATTTCTCCATCAAATCTGAATGAGATCCTTGCTGGTTAGACTAATCTTGGTTGTAGGTTTTTCTCCTTCATCACTTTAATATATCCTGCCACTCCCTTCTGGCTTGCAGAGTTTCTGCTGAAAGATCAGCTTTTAACCTTATTGGGATTCCCTTATGTGTTATTTGTTGTTTTTCCCTTGCTGCTTTTAATATTTGTTCTGTGTATTTAATTTTTGATAGTTTGATTAATATGTGCCTTGGCGTGTTTCTCCTTGGATTTATCCTGTATGGGACTCTCTGTGCTTCCAGGACTTGATTAACTATTTCCTTTCCCATATTAGGGACGTTTTCAACTATAATCTCTTCAAATATTTTCTCAGTCCCTTTCTTTTTCTCTTCTTCTTCTGGGACCCCTATAATTCGAATGTTGGTGTGTTTAATGTTGTCCCAGATGTCTCTGACACTGTCCTCAGTTCTTTTCATTCTTTTTTCTTTATTCTGCTCTGCAGTAGTTATTTCCACTATTTTATCTTCCAGGTCACTTATCCGTTCTTCTGCTATTGATCCCATCTAGAGTATTTTTAATTTCATTTATTGTGTTTCTCATCATTGCTTCGTTTCTCTTTAGTTTTTCTACATCCTTGTTAAATGTTTCTTGCATTTTGTCTATTCTATTTCCAAGATTTTGGATCATCCTTACTATGATTATTCTGAATTCTTTTTCAGGTAGACTGCCTATTTCCTCTTCATTTGTTAGGTCTGGTGTGTTTTGACCCTGCTCCTTCATCTGCTGTGTGTTTTTCTGTCATCTCATTTTGCTTATCTTACTGTGTTTGGGGTATCTTTTTCACAGACTGCAGGTTAGTAGTTCCCGTTGTTTTTGGTATCTGTCCCCAGTGGCTAAGGTTGGTTCAGTGGGTTGTGTAGGCTTCCTGGTGGAGGGGACTTGTGCCTGTGTTCTGGTGGATGAGGCTGGATCTTGTCTTTCTGGTGGGCACGTCCACGTCTGGTGGTGTGTTTAGGGGTGTCTGTGGCCTTATTATGATTTTAGGCAGCCTCTCTGTTAATGGATGGGGCTGTGTTCCTGTCTTGCTAGTTGTTTGGCATAGAGCATCCAGCACTGTAGCTTGCTGGTCATTGAGTGAAGCTGGGTCTTGATGTTGAGATGGAGATCTCTGAGAGATTTTTGCCATTTGGTATTATGTGTAGCTGGGAGGTCTCTTGCGGACCAGTGTCCTGAAGTTGGCTCTCCCACCTCAGAGGCACAGCCCTGATGCCTGGCCGGAGCACCAAGTGCCTTTCATCCACATGGCTCAGAATAAAAGGGAGAAAATATAGAAAGAAAGAAAGAAAGAAAGAAAAAGAAAGAAAGAAAGAAAGAGGATAAAATAAAATAAAATAAAATAAATCTATTATAATAAAAAAGAAAAAAAAATTATTAAGAAAAAATTTATTAAGAAAAAAATGTTTTTTTAATTTTTTAAAAGAAACTTATTAATTTTTTATAATAAAAATAAGAAAAAATTATTAAGAAAAAATTAATTAAGAAAATATTTTTTTAATTTTTTAAAATAAAAAATATGAAAAAACAAGAAAAAAATTTTTGAATTTTTAAAAATAGAAAATAAGGGAAAAATTATTAAGAAAACACTTATTAAGAAAAAATAATTTTTTAAGTTAAAAAAACAAACAAACAAACAAACAAAAACGGATGGACCGAACCGTAGGACAAATGGTGAAAGCAAAGCTATACACACAAAATGTCACCCAGAAGCATACACATATACACTCACAAAAAAAAGTAAAAGGGGAAAAATTAATATATCCTGCTCCCAAAGTTCTCCTGAATTTGGGATGATTCATTGTCTATTCAGGTATTCAACAGATGCAGGTACATCAAGTTGTTTGTGGAGCTTTAATCTGCTGCTTCTGAGGCTGCTGGGAGAGATTTCCCCCTCTCTTCTTTGTTTGCACAGCTCCCAGGGTTCAGTTTTGCATTTGGACCCGCCTCTGCATGTAGGTCACCTGAGGGCGTCTGTTCCCTGCCCAGACAGAACGGGGTTAAAGGAGCAGCTGCTTCGGGGGCTCTGGCTCACTCAGGTGGGGTGGGGGTGGAGGGAGTGGTATAGATGCGGGGCAAGCCTGCAGCAGCAGAGGCCAGTGTGATGATGCACCAGCCCGAGGCGCGCCGTGCGTTCTCCCGGGGTTGTCCCTGGATCTCGGGAGCCTGGCCGTGGTGGGCTGCACCGGCTCCCGGGAGGGGAGGTGTGGAGAGTGACCTGTGCTCGCACAGAGGCTTATTGGTGGCAGCAGCAGCAGCCTTAGCATCTCATGCCCATCTCTGGGGTCCGCGCTGATAACCGCGGCTAGCGCCCTTCTCTGCAGCTCGTTTAGGCGGCACCCTGAATCCCCTCTCCTTGCGCGCCGCGAAACAAAAAGGCAAGAAAAAGTCTCTTGCCTCTTCGGCAGCTGCAGACTTTTTCCTGGACTCCCTCCCGGCTAGCTGTGGTGCGCTAACCCCTTCAGGCTGTGTTCACGCCTCCAACCCCAGTCCTCTCCCTGGGATCCGACCGAAGCCCGAGCCTCAGCTCCCAGCCCCCGTTCCCTTTATTTTTAAAAGATATTTCTCTCAGTATAGAATTCGAAGTTACATTCTTTCTGATGAGAAATATGCTGTCATTTTCAATGTGGATCATATTATCTTTCTTTTTTGCATGTTTAGTCATCTTTGTTTGGATGAAGGCACTGTGAATTTTACCTTGTTGAATGCTGGATATTCAGATATATTTTAAAGTATTTTTAGGTTTATTCTGAGACATAGTTAAGTTGCTAGTAAATAGTCTGATCCTTTTGAGGTACACTTTTTAGCTTTGTTAAGTGGGACTAAAACAGCTTTTATTCTAAGGCTAATTTTGCCCCACTACAGATACCAAGCACCCTGAGTACTCTACCCATGTGCCTTACCTATTGCAGGTTTTTTGGTATTTTTTTCATTCTGACTCGTGGGAACACAAGCTATTCTTGGTCATGTGTGAGCCCTATGGATTATTATGAGTGTTCCTTTCCCAGTGTTGTGTAGTGTGTGTGTGTGTGTGTGTGTGTGTGTTTGTTTGTTTTTATGCATGCACTCATCAGTACTCAGCTGAAGACTTGAGGAGGCTCTCTGCACATTTCCTATGCTCTCTCTCTGTGCAGCTCTCTGTTCTCCAGTACTCTTCCCTGTGAACTCTAGTTGCCCTAGCCTTCTTAAACTCCCAGCTCTACTTTCTGAACTCAAAGAGATGTCTGGGCTTCACCTAGGTTTCTTCCTGTCTGCCCTGAGGCCTGGAAACTCTCTCAAGGAAGTAAGTTGAGGTAATTGTTGGACTCTCCATGTTTATTTCCCCTCTCTTGGTATCACAGTCCTATGCTACTTGTCTAATGTCTAAAACCTTTGTTTCTTTCTCTTTTTTTTAGTTGTTTAATGTAGGAGGGTATATATGTCTCTGTTACTTCAGCTTGTAAGGAATTAGAAATTAAAAACAAATGATTTCTTGAATGTTTACTTATTTAAATATAATAATACTATACCTGTTGCTTACTAACATAAATTACATATTTCTATAGACCTTACACACACACACACACACACACACACACACACACACACACACACACACCCCGGCACACACTCACACACACACAATGGTAACTATGTAGATATGGTAGATAAGATACTTAGCTTGATCTTGGAGATCTTTTCACAGTGTATATGTATATCAAAACATCAAGTACACCTTAAATATATACAATTTTCATATGTCGAAGTTATCTCAATAAAGTTGTTTTTAAAAAGAAACAAGCAAGTGGGAGAAAAAGGAAAATAAGTATATTTTCCTGGACAAACCCCCACACACACACACAATTTAGTAGACTTCTGCTTACATACCAGGATATAAAAACGTGGTAGAAGCATGTTTCCATCCTTACCATGAAAAAGAGCCAGACTGACTTCTAATTTACATCTTATAAAAAATTAGCTCAAAATAGATCATAGACATAAATAAGAAATCCAAAATTATAAAAATTCTAGAAGAAAACATGGAAGAATTTCTGTGACCTTCAGTATGCCAAAGAATTTTAAATACAGTACCAAAGCACAATCTAAAGAAGAAAAAAATGATCAATTGGACTTACACACAACCCATATGTGAATGTTCATAATAGCCCAAATCTAGAAACAACCCAGATGTCTTTCAGTGGATGAATGGATAAACAAACTGTGGTAAAATCAATACAATGGAAAACTGTTTGTTAAAAACAACAAACTATTGATTAATAAAAAAAAAAAGGGGGGGATACATTTCACTAAGTAAAAGAATCCAGACACAAAATATAACATTCTGAAAAAGGCAGAACTATAAGGATGGAAAACATATCAGTGGTTCCTAGGCATTGCAGGGGGGGAGGCTTGACTATAAAAGAACAGCATGGCAGGGCAGAGTCAAGATGGAGTCGTGGGAAGACGTGGAGTTCACGTCTCCCCACAATTAGGGCGCCTACTGGACACTGGTGGGGCACCTTGATGCCCAAGGAAACGAGAGGAACGACCAAGCAAACAGCCATCCTGGGCGTCTTGCAGGATCCTTGTTCATGAACCAGGGGTCAGGCTGAAGCTCCTGTGGTGGGAGCTCCAAGCCCAAACCACTGGACTAACAGAGAACTTAAGACCCCAAGGAATATTCATTGGAGTGAGGTCTCCCAGAAGTCCTCATCTGGGCACAAAGACCAAGCTCTACCCAACAGCCTACAAACTCCAGTGTTGGAAGCCTCAGGCCAAACAGTCAGTAAGACAGAAACACAATACCACCCATCAAAAAAAAAAAAAAAAATGAGATGGCAAAAAAAAGTCACTGATGAAGGAACAAGGTAAAAACGTACAAGAGTAAGTAAATGAAGAGGAAATAGGCAATCTACCTGAAAAAGAATTCAGAGTAGTGATAGTAAGAATGATCCAGAATCTCAGAAATAGAATGGAGGTATGGATTGAGAAAATACAAGAAATATTTAACAAAGATCTAGAAGAACTAAAGAACAAACAGAGATGAACAATACAATAACTGAAATGAAAAATACACTAGAAGGAATCAATAACAGAATAACTGAGGGAGAAGAATGAATAAGTGAGCTGGAAGACAGAATGGTGGAAATAACAGTGGAGGAGCAGAATAAAGAAAAAATAATGAAAAGAATTGAAGACAATCTCAGAGACCTCTGGGACAACACTAAAAGCACCAACATTTGAATTGTAAGGGTCTCAGAAGAAGAAGAGAAAAAGAAAGGGTCTGAGAAAATATTTGAAGAGATTATAGTGGAAAACTTCCCTAACATGGGAAAGGAAATAGTCACCAAAGTCCAGGAAGCACAGAGAGTCCCATATAGGATAAACCCTAGGTGAAACACCCCAAGACACATATTAATCAAACTTTCAAAAATTAAATTCAAAGAAAAAATATTAAAAGCAGCAAGGGAAAAGCAAAAAAATAACATACAAAGGAATCCTCATAAGATTGTCAATTGATTTTTCAGCAGAAACTCTGCAGGCCAGAAGGGAGTGGCAGGATATACTTAAAGCAATGAAAGAGAAAAAACTACAACCAAGATTACTCTACCCAGCAAGGATCTCAGTCAGATTTGATGGAGAAATCAAAAGCTTTTCAGACAAGCAAAAGCTAAGAAAATTCAACACCACCAAACCAGCTTTACAACAAATGCTAAAGAAACTTCTTTAGGTGGGAAACACAAGAGAAGGAAAAGACCTACAATAACAAACCAAAAATGATTAAGAAAATGGCAATAGGAACATTCATATCAATAATTACTTGAAATGTAAATGGATTAAATGCTCCAACCAAAAGACATAGATTGGCTAAATGGATACAAAAACAAGACCCATATATATGCTGTCTACAAGAGACCACTTCAGACCTAGGGACATATACAGACTGAAAGTGAAGGGATGGGAAAAGATATTCTATGGAAAAGGAAATCAAAAGAAAGCTGGAGTAGCAATACTCATATCAGATAAAATAGACTTTAAAATAAAGACTTTACAAGAGGTAAGGAAGGACACTGCATAATGATCAAGGGATCAATCCAAGAAGAAGATATAACAATTATGTTTATGCACCCAACATAGGAGCAACTCAATACACAAGGCAAATGCTAACAACCATGAAATGGGAAATCACCAGTAACACAATAATAGTAGGGGACTTTAACACCCCACTTATACCAATGGACAGGTCATCCAAACAGAAAATAAATAAGGAAACACAAGCTTTAAATGACATACTAGACTAGATAGATTTAATTGACATTTATAGAACATTCCACCCAAAAGTAGCAGAATACACTTTCTTCTCAAGTGCACATGGAACATTCTCCAGGATAGATCACATCTTGGGTCACAAATCAAGCCTTGGAAAATTTAAGAAAATTAAAATCGTATGAAGCATCTTTTCCAACAACAACACTATGAAATTGGAAATCAGTTACAGGAAAAAACTGTAAAAAACACAAATACATGGAAGCTAAACAATGCACTACTAAATAACCAAGAGATCACTGAAAGAATCAAAGAAGAAATTAAAAAATACATAGACCCAAATGACAATGAAAACATGACGACTCAAAACCTATGGGATGCAGCAAAAGCAGTTCTAAGAAGGAAGTTTATAGCAATTCAGTCTCATCTCAAGAAAAAAGAAAAATCTGAAATAAACAATCTAACCTTACACCTAAAGCAAGTAGAGAAAGAAGAACAAAGAAAACCCAAAGTCAGTAGAATGAAAGAAATCATAAAGATCAGAGCAGAAATAAATGAAATAGAAATGAAAACAATAGCAAAACAATAGAACAAATAGAAAACAATAGCAAAAATCAATAAAACTAAAAGGTGGTTCTTTGAGAAGATAAACAAAATTGATAAACCCTTAGCCAGGCTCATCAAGAAAAAAAGGGAGAGGATGCAAATCATTAAAATTAGAAATGAAAAGGGAGAAATCACAACTAACACTGCAGAAATACAAAGGATTCTGAGACTACTACAAACAACTATATGCCAATAAAATGGACAACCATGAAGAAATGGACAAATTTTCCAAGACTGAACCACAGAGAATTAGAAAATATAAATAGACCTATCACAAGTAATGAAATTGAAACTGTAATTAAAAACCTTCCAACAAACAAAAGTCCAGGACCAGATGGCTTCACAGGTGAGTTCTATCAAACATTTAGAGAAGAGCTAACACCAAATCTTCTCAAACGCTTCCAAGAAATTGCAGAGGGAGGAACACTCCCAAATTCATTCTACGAAGCCACCAACACCCTGACACCAAAACCAGAAAAAGGTATCACAAAAAAGAAAATTATAGACCAATATCACTGATGAACATAGATGCAAATATCCTCAACAAAATCCTAGCAAACAGAATCCAACAACATATTAAAAGGATCATACACCATGATCAAGTGGGACTTATCCCAGGAATGCAAGGATTCTTCAATATATGCAAATCAATCAATGTGATACACCATATTAACAAATTAAGGAATAAAAACCATATGATCATCTCAATAAATGCAGAAAAAGCTTTTTACAAAATTCAACACCAATTTATGATAAAAACTCTCCAGAAAATGGGCATAGAGGGAACCTACCTCAACATAATAAAGGCCATATATGACAAACCCACAGCAAACATCATACTCAATGGTGAAAAACTGAAAGCATTTCCTCTAAGATCAGTAGCAAGATGAAGATGTCCTCTCTCTCCACCCTTATTCAACATAGTTTTGGAAGTCCTAGCCACGGCAATCAGAGAAGAAAAAGAAATAAAAGGAATACAAATTGGAAAAGAAAAAGTAAAACTGTCACTGTTTGCAGATGACATGATACCGTACATACAAAATCCTAAAGATGTCACCAGAAAACTACTAGAACTAATCAATGAATTTGGTAAGGTTGCAGGATTCAAAATTAGTGCACATAAATCTCTCACATTCCTATACACTAACAACAAAAAATCAGAAAGAGAAATTAAGGAAACAATCCCATTTACCATCACAACAAAAAGAATAAAATACTCAGGAATAAGCCTACCTAAGGAGTCAAAAGACCTGTACGTAGAAAACTGTAAGATACTGATGAAAGAAATCAAAGACGACACAAACAGATAGAGAGATATGCCATGTTCTTGGAATGGAAGAATCAATATTGTGAAAATGATTATACTACCCAAAGCAATCTACAGATTCAATGCAATCCCTATCAAACTACCAATAGCATTCTTCACAGAATTAGAACAAAAAATTCTGTAACTTGTATGGAAACACAAAAGACCCCTAATAGCCAAAGCAATCTTGAGAAAGAAAAATGGAGCTGGAGGAATAAGGCTCCCCAACTCCAAACTACATTACAAAGCTGCAGTAATCAAGACAATACAGTACTGGCACAAAAACAGAAATATAGATCAATGGTACAGCATAGAAAGCCTAGAGATAAACCCACACACATATGGTCACCTAATTTACAAAAAAGGAGGCAAGAACAGTCTTGGAGACTGTTGGAGAAAAGACAGTCTCTTCAATAAGGGGTGCTGGGAAAACTGGGCAGCTACATGTAAAAGAATGAAATTAGAACACTCCCTAACACCATACACAGAAATAAACTCAAAATGGATTAAAAACCTAAATGTAAGACCGGACACTATGAAACTGTTAGAGGAAAACATAGGAAAAACACTCTTTGACATAAACCATAGCAAGATCTCTTTTGATCCACTTCCTAGAGTAATGAAAATAAAAACAAAAATAAAAAAATGGGACCTAATGAAACTTCAAAGCTTTTGCACAGCAAAGGAAACCATAAACAAGACCAAAAGATAACCCTCAGAATGGGAGAAAATATTTTCAAATGAAACAACGGACAAAGGATTAATCTCCAAAATATATAAACAACTCATGGAGCTCAATATCAAAAAAGCAAAAAAACCCATTAAAAAAATGGGCAGAAGACCTAAATAGACATTTCTCCAAAGAAGACCTACAGATGGCCAAGAGGCACATGAAAAGATGCTCAACGTCACTAATTATTAGAGAAATGCAAGTCAAGACTACAATGAGGTATCACCTCACACTGGTCAGAATGGCTATTATCAAAATATCTAGAAACAATAAATGCTGGAGAGGATGTGGAGAAAAGGGAACCCTCCTGCACTGTTGGTGGGAATGTAAATTGATTCAACCACTATGGAGAACAGTATGGAGGTTCCTTACAAAACTAAAAATAGAACCACCATACCACCCAGCAATCCCACTACTGGGCATATACCCTGAGAAAACCATAATTCAAAAAGAGACATGCACCATAATGTTCATTGCAGCACTATTTACAATAGCCAGAACATGGAAGCAACCTAAATGTCCATCGACAGATGAATGGAGAAATAAGTTGTGGTACATATATACAATGGGATATTACTCAGCCATAAAAAGAAATGAAACTGAGTTATTTGTGGTGAGGTGGATAGACCTAGAGTTTGTCATACAGAGTGAAGTATTTCAGAAAGAGAAACACAAATACCGTATGCTAATGCTTATGTGGAATCTAAAAAAAATAGTATTGATGAACCTAGTGACAGGGCAGGAATAAAGACGCAGACATAGAGAATGGACTTGAGGACACGTAGGGTGTATGGGGAAGCTGGGGAGAAGTGAGAGAAGCATCAACATATATACTCTACCAAATGTAAAATAGATAGCTAGTGGGAAGAAGCAGCATAGCACAGGGAGATCAACTCGGTGCTTTGCGACGACCTAGAGGGGTGGGATAGGGAGGGCGGGAGGGAGGCTCAAGAGGGAGGAGTTATGGGGATATATGTATGCATATGTCTGATTTACTTTGTTGTACAATAGAAACTAACACAGCATTGTGAAGCAATTATACTCCAATAAAGATGTATTTTTAAAAAATTGAAAAATAAATAAGTAAAAGGACATCATGAGGGACATTTAGGAGTGATGGAACTGTTCTGTATAGTGTCCTGGTGGTGGATTTGTCAAAATCCATAGAACTGTACATCACAATGAGAGAATTTTATTGCACGCGAACTAATAAAAAATCAACCAGAACATTGGGACCCAAGATGGAATATAGACTGTGATAATTATAACTACCTTACAAATGTATGACATTATGACAATGAAGAAGGTATGGAACAAAGAAGCTGATCTAACTTTGGAAACTGTGTTTTCTGGCTACTGTGATGCTAAAGACAAAAATAATTTTATGCAAACGCTGTATTTTAGTTGGTAAGTTTGTTTCTCACAGAAGTCTAGGTTAGAAATTCTGAATTTCCTTTACATGTATATTAGTTGAACAAATAAGTAGTCAGTTTCCCACTGTAACAGAAATTAGTTACAGGTAAGCAAAGGGGAGATTCTAGAATGTGTTATGTAATGCTGGATTGGACTTGGAGTTATTTATATGAACTCATGTGTTTTAAAAAATAGATGCTAGATAGATAATAAGCAGGCAGATAGACATGAGTTACTATACATACATATACCTTTGCTCTAGGATCTAGAGGCAGTGACACTCCCACAGCAATAAGCACACCCAGCTCTCAGAGATCTTCGTTTGTAAATATCTTCTCTAGTAAAAGGAACCAGTGTTCCTTGGAGAATTGGTTGATTCAAGGGCTGGGGCAGGAAAAGTACAAAATGACCTTGGAACTTTTTGTAGTGTCAAAAAGTAAAGAAGTCTCAAAAGAACCCATGATCCAAGATGAAAGAATTCCCAGTGGCCAAAGATTGAACAATTTGAGCAACAAAATAATTAATGATAATAATTTATGTAGTCCAAAGGATAAAATAAATGTCCATGAGTCCATACTGATATAAATGAATAATTGAATAAATAAATATGTGAGGGATAAAGATAACCACAAAATTTTTTAAATTAAAAATGTAGATGGAGTGAGGGAAATAGAAAATCAGCATTAGAACACCACAATAATAATTGCTTCAGGGAGGATCCATTAATGAATGCTAAAATTAGTTGGCAAAAGTTTAACAAGAAACAGGGTATTTGCATAGACAAAATATTTATTGAATTCAAAAGGAAAAGTAGTAACTTGCTAGAGAAACCTGCTAGGTGAAATCTTAACCAAATAATCAAGTTTAGCATCACCAGTAACATGACATAGGAATATCACATATTCCCAAAGAATGGAACTTCACTATCTCTAGGGCATTCTTCCCCCAAATCCATAACTCCAATCCAATCATGAGAAAGTATCAGACAAACTTAAATTGAGGGTCATTCTCCAAAGTATCTAACCAGTATGATTAAACAGTATCAGGGTCATGAGGACAAGGAAAGACTGAAGAACTGTCACAGATCAGAGGAGACCAAAGAGATATGACAACTAAATGCAATGACGTATCCTGGATTGGATTCTGGATCAGAATAAGGACATTAGTGTAAAAACCAGTGAGATCTGAATAAGTTCTGCAGTTTAATTAATAGTATTGCACCGATGTTAATTTCTTAGTTTTGATAATTTCATCATGGTTACATGAAATGTTGATAGAAGTTGGGTAAAGTGTACACTGCAACTCTTTGTGCTATCTTTGTAACTCTCCTGTAAGTTTAAAATGATTTCAAAACAAAATGTTTTTAAGACGCTAAAGAAACAATTCAGTGAGAAAAGTGGTCTTGTGTTACATTTTTGAAAATCCTATTTAATGAACAGCTTAATGAAAGTCAGCTGGATTCTGGATTTTACATTCAGTCTGTTGCAACACTGTGTGTCATAGAGCTTCTGGAAAACCTTACAGTACACTTGCGAGAAAATGAGAGTGAAAAAGACTAATAATAGTATCATTACAAAAGTTGTTTTGACCTTGTGGATTCCCAAAAGGGTGTGTGGCTCTCCAAGCCCTGGAACACATTTGAGAACCACTGCATTAGAGTAACACTCCTAAGTTCTCTTTACCACTTATGGTGATTGGTAAGTTTCAGAGATGGAATTGAGCTTTCTTTTCGGAGTGATGCCTGCCTGCAGAAAGCTTATGTTCTGGTGGTGAATGTTTAATTCAGAAGAATGCTATCAAGCCCATTTTTGGCTGTACCTAAACTATATTGAACAAATGGCTTTATTATTACTCAATCAAACTTTCTGATATCTATCTATAGGAGTTCTGCTCTGTATTTCAGTTAGTTCAGGGCTCGGACTGGGGTCAGAGGTGTTATTTTCCTCCTAAATTCACAATATGAGCTTTGTGTGACTCAGTGACTAGATGTAGCCCATGATAGAAGGATAAAGGAAACCAAAGTGGCAATAAATAGGGAGTGATGGGGAAAAAATTGACCAGAATATTCAGGTCCACCAGAGAAATCCTTGGATTCTTTCTCTGAGTTCATTCCAGCCCAAAGAATAGCCTCTTCTTTGTGTGATATCCATAATGCTAGATGCACTTAGGTTCAAAAGCATTAATAACAAAGTAAATGACTATCATATGTGTCCAGTTATAAACCTTCTCTTTCTCCCATGATGAAATCTCCACTGCTCATTTTCACTCTGAAGTTCCAATTCATCTTCCTCTCAAACTAAATTCTGGGGGGAGATCGCTAAGTCATTTCAATATGGCATCCTCTGAGAAATGAAGGCCTGGCAACCCAGATATGTAGCCCCTTCCAAACTCAGAAGGCAGCCTCTGCGCACAGAGTCCATAATCACAACATGTTCCAAAATCCTGCTTTGTGGCTGAATTTTTAGTACCTCTAAAACTAAACTTGTACAATCTGTTTCTATTTTACTATAATTCCTCTTTAATTTGTACTCCACTAATCCAGAATTTTACATAATCGAAACATCACTCCTATGATTCCTATTTAACAGAAAATTGAAAATTATTTCCTTATTGAAAATGTTTTGGGACCTTAAGAATAAAATATTTGATTTTCAAAGCAGTTTTTTTTTTATTATTTCAAAATAAGAGCTGAAAGAGTAAAGATTCTTTCATTTTTCTCTTGCTTCCAGGTCTAACAACCCCCTTCCTTATAAAGGTCCTTGGGATTTTTAGTGTAAGTCTATTAAGGACCATAACTCTTCCCCTTCATTCCATTTATAAATATTCAATACCAATCTATCCGTACTTTGTGAAAGAAAAAATTCAATTTCCTTAAGAAATATTCTGTAAATTAAAATTTTTTTAACCTAGTCTTGTGGTTTGATAATCTTTTTCTATAAAAGAAAACTGTGTGTAAATGCTGCTCATAATTATTTAATGATAAATAATTATAAATGAATAATGGTGCTGACATGTACAACTCAAAGGACACTTAGACAACATATTTATTCCCTGCTTTTGGTGACACAAATAAATGTTTCTGAGGTGCAAGGTTTTTTATATAGTCACCCATTTTGAGATATTTAGAACATTTAAAAATTTTGTGCCAGTTGCAGAAGCTGACATTTTAACATAAGCCATCAGTTTAATGTGAAAAGTTTGGTATAAAAAAATTACAAAGTTTTTATCTCAAAAAATGAAGATGTTTCTCTATGCCGTCACACAACTATAATTTGTGCGGGCTAAGAGTGACTTCAGAAATTATCAGTATCAGGTTACAAAACCACTTGGAACCTGTCTGACTAAATCACCTTCTTCCTTTTCCTAATTGTGAAGCTGATTCTGAAAATGATGGAATATATATACACACCATACTTTAAATGGATGCCTATGATGGCTTCTGACTACTTTGTGAGGATTTTTTCAATTTTAGCTTTTTCGGTACTAGCAAATATTCTCTTCCCATTACCAAATCCTTAAGCACAACATTGTTTCATTGTCAAGGAGAATACCATCTTTGGGGGCTCTGAATACTCTACAAGGACAAGTTGCTTCACTGAAGGAGATGACTGGCCACGTGTTAAACAATAACATTTCAATGCACTTGTTTAATTTTGGTCAAAAACAGACTCAAAATTAAACAACTTTTTCACATTCTTTTTACTTGAATAAAATAAACTTAAAAAAAGAATCACACATATAAATAAAAATTAGAAATCTGTTTTTTAAAAAAAATTAAACAACTTGAGCAAATAAGAGGCAATTGAAGTTGACCATTTAAAAATAGGGACAATGAGCATGAAAAACTCAAAATGAATGTATTACTTCAATTTCATAGACCGTGAATTAAAAGCAGGCCACTGCCATTCTGCTTTAATTTAAATGAGTAAAATGTTTTCATTGTCTCAAAAACCAATTTACTTTCAATAACATTCATGATATATTTTTCTTGGGTGGTGTGGCTCTTTGGAAAAGCATCAACAAGAGTTGTTGGCTATGGCAAAGACCATTCACTTAACCATTTACTGGGCTACAGAGGGTGGTGGAAAACAGATTTCTCTGGATAAATTGCTACTGGCCATTAAAAATGTGTATTTAATGTATAGTATAGTGATTCTCTTTAGACTAAATTTATTCAGCATGTTGTATTCCAGGATGAAATCTGAAAAGTGACTGATGGCAGGGAAACAGGATAAGATCTATTTCACACCAGATATTTTATTCAAGCTAGCTTTAGAACGAAATATTTCCAAGAGAAGTTTTCATCAACTTAGATTGGACCAAGGATTGTGACCACAGACCACAGACACTCTGCCATCCAGCTGGCTTCTCCTATCAGTTAGTGCAATGAGGCTGTCAAATTTTAGCAGGACTAGGTGGCCAGAGAGTGTTCTGTTCAGTTGTGTTTCTATTTCTACCCACGCTCCACACTGCCGCACCCTCACCTCCATCAAATGTGTCTACAGTGGAAGTTATTAGTGTGGAAGCCCAACAGATGAAAAGAGACCTCTCAGAACTAATCAAAGTCACCGTCTGCTGCAGGACTGTGCCTGCTTCCCCGGGGGCAAGCCCAGCACTTCCTTATACTCTTCAGCACTACTTCTGGTCCCTGGAAGCTCAGCTGAGCAGTGAAATGGGTGACCTTGACGCAAGCTGGATAATGGGAGGGAACAATGGATTGTAAATATTTTCATGAGAACATAGGGTGTGAGTCCCTTAGGCTTTGTAGAAAGTGAACAAAGCAGCTGACAAAAGAGAATATCTTGAGAGCTCTTCAAAATAATTTTTGGATGCTTGTGATAAGAAGCCATTTGAGGACGTTCAGTTGTTCCTTCCACAGCAAAACAACAGGAGGCACAGTTTGGGTTCCTGGTTATTCCAGAACCTGAGGAGAGTCACCGCTGTCACTGACACTACCAGAAAGCCATGGAAGTAGAAACAATAGAGATAGAAAAACCTTTTTCTGCTCCTCAGCCTCCCGCCCTGTGTGGGGCTCTTAGCCATCCTCCCTATTGAAAAGCCACCTTCCCCATTATTTCCACCCTTGATTCATCTGTCTTTTCTCTCTGCTGAAAAACTTTAGGAACCCCTCAGGAATAGTAACCAACTTTGAACTTAAATAATTATTAGATGAGGTTTAAATGCATGGGTATATATGGTCCACTTTCATGGGAGTGCATGAAAATGATGACTACTTCCTTCTCCCTCAGTTCAAATCATCCTAGTTCTCCTGGTGATAAAGGAGAATGAACTCAAGAGTTACAAAAGGAGAGAAAAATAGGAATATAAAACCAGGAGGTGCAGAGGTAAGGTGGGGAGGGTGGCAGGGAAATAAAAGTTGAGAAAGCGCACAACTCAATAGACATAGATTTAAATCCTTTTTGTTATTAAATAATGATTGTATGTCAGGTAAGTGAAATTCCATACCTCAGTGAGATTACCTTTCAACTGGGCATAATTTCATTACAGATCTTTTCTCTCAGAGTTATAAACAGAATTAACTGAGATAATATTTAAAAACACTTTGGAAATAAGAACCAAACAAATGCAAGGTAGCATAACAATCCAAAGGAAGGCAGTAAGACTCTAGAAAACATTTTGTAAACTATGTTTTTCAATATTGTTTTTGTTTTCAGTGATTTACTACTTCAGGAAACAAGAACTCAACCAACACCAGCTAATCTCTCATCTCATTGATCGAGAGGACTATTTTCTGCTCCTTCTCAACACATAGAAACCTTGCTTTCATCAGTAAGAGCTCTTGCACTCATGTCCTTAGTTCAGATGTGTTCTGCTCCAGATATTCTATGTGATTAATGTGGACAACTTCCAACTCCATCTTCTAACTACACCTGTCACATTTTAATCTAAGTTGAAGGGAGGATTACAGTCTAAAAAGACAGTGGGTAATTTCAAGGACTTGTTTTTGAAAAGCAGGGAATGGAAGCAATGGAAATGTCATGAAATCCTTTGTTTCAACCCAGTGCATTACCAATCTGAGTGCTGGCAGAAGAGTTTAAGGAAAGAAGGAAGGAAAAGGACCCCACTATGAGAGAAATCACAAAAACTGGGGCAGTCAAATGAGATGGTTAATTCTAGAAAGAAAAAAATAAGTTGTGAAGAGATACAGGAAAATTATGAAAGGGAGCAGAGAATAAGCACCATGGGAGGAAGCTTGTAATTCAAAACACAAAGAATGAAAATGAATCACAACTGACTAGGAAGATGAAAAGAGAAAAATGGAAAAATAAAATAGTTTTTAAAAAAAGACAATGATAAGAAAAGGAAAAGACTCTCCCAACAAAAAGTAAGGTTTAAAAAAATGAAAAAATGAAAAGATTTGTCAAGAGCAAAAAGGCCCCAAGGGAATGCCTCAAACTGAATGACAGAAAAATCAAACTATAACCCAAAATAGGAAAAGAAAGAGACAAAACATATGGGGCAAATAAACTGAGCCAGAAACACATGGGAAAAAAAAATGGTAAAACATACCTGTTTTATTCAAACATTGATAAAAGAATGAAGCTCTGAGAGTAATAAAATATGATTTATTACCCCACAACATGCTAGTCTATTTCTTTTGGCAGCTGCAGCATTTCTAATTTTTTGAGTGACAACCTCCTGACTTTGTCATTTCTCCCACTTTTTAAAGTTCTCTCTCCCCGGGGGAAAAACATGTTATTCTTGTCGAACCAGTTTAAAGAATGGGTCAAGAAACCTTGTGTTTTGAAAGCTTACTGAGAAAAAAGATGTGCTGTTCCAAAATTTCCTCTAAGTTGAAGAAAATTAGAAGCATTAGATCAAATGGTGGCCAATACCTCAGATGTGCTCCAACAGTTTTATATCTGTAGATGGGAATGAAGGCAATTTGCAGGGCAACTGGAGGACAAAATGAGATCATACACTTAGAACATTGTCTGGCATCTAATACATGCACAATAAATATTAGCTAATATTAGCAAAATAAATTTAGCTTAAATCACCAAAATCAGATGGCACTCTTAAAGTCACTGAGGTATAAAATCAGAGATGTGTGGCCAAAATGTAAATTTTGACTTGTTATGATTTCCAGGTCAGAATAATAAACTGTAATAACAGTTTAAAAAAATCCAGAAAGAATCCAAGAATTTAAAATTACATCACATTTCTATTCTAGACAAGCTGATATTAGGTTATAATTAATAAAGGATTGGACTATCAAACTCTTATAATAACACATGAGGCAACATGGGTTCTTCAGAAAAACATTTTAAAAGTATGTTATGGATAAATTATTGATGCCCTTAATGTGTGCCCTGTCACAGAGAGATGGGTTATATTTTCCCATATTAAAAAAAATATTGATGTCCTTAAAGAGCTAAAAAGGCATAAGCATAAACAATTGGTTGATATAGTCCACTGAGAATTTCAAAAGGTCTTCAACAAAGTTTCACACAAGCTACTTTCAAAATCTTGTCAGGTTGTAGTGAAGAGTCTATTTTACCTTGTAAGGGTTTAAAGATAAGAGACAAATGGTATAAATAAATGAACACTTCTCTGAATAGAAATAGGTGAATAAGAGAGTTCTGTAAATACTTTATGAATTAATAAATAACTTGAAAGAGAGACAACAAAGCACAATATATTTGGGGATGATACTAAGTCATTTTGGGTAGTTAAGAATAGACTCCTGAAAGATCTGATTTATCTTTGAGAATAAACAGAAAATTGTCAGTGAGGGAGAAGAATAAGGCATTGTATTTGTATATTAAAAGAATTCAAGCCATAGCAATGGGATTCTGGTTTCTAGTAATGGAAGAATAGTTCTTATTGGGCCAAATATTCTTCAAAATACAATTATGAATTCTGGAGAAAATATAACAACTATCTGAAGGCACTGGAGAGCAAACAAAAACAGGCAGAAACTTGATAGCTGTCTACTCTTGGAAGGAAGAAATGACATGGGATAAATGTCTCATTTTTTCTCAACTTGTTTACCTGAGAGCAAACCCCAATGTATGGCAGATGGGGTGGCTAAAACTTGGCCAGAAAATCCACAGTCCTACAGGCTTGAATAATCAGAGGACAAGTTTCAAGGGGACCACAGCAGCTAGAAATTGAAGATCAAATCTCAGAAAAGAGAGAGCCATGGAGGAGACCTATATTCTGCACATAAATTGTGCTTAAATCCTTGGCTGATCCCTGAACTGCACGTACATGGTGAAGGCTTCAAGCAGCCCAACCAATGCTAGAAGAAATAAACTAGGTTTCCACTGCTTCACACAATACACAAACAAAGAGTTTATAGTATGAGTGCAGTCAAGAAAATTATCTGATAAAAAAATTCAATATTCTAAAGAGGGCCATAAGAGAAGCCAAAACCATATCATTAGCAATCTCCAAGATACAATCCAAAATTACCAGACATGTGAAGATATAAGAATGTGTGACCAATGCTCAAATAAAAGGCAATCAATGGAGAAAAACCCAAAGATGACACAGATGTTGAAATTAGCAAAGATTTTAAAGCAGCTTTTTAAATATACTCAACACTATAAAGGAAAATATGCTCAAGTGAATAAATAAGGAATGCCAGAGAGAAATAGAAAATGTTGGAAATAACCAAATTGAAATCATAGAACTGAAACATTAATACCTAAAATAAAACATACACAGGACAGTCTTAACAGGAGGTTGGAGATGACAGAAGAAAGTGCTAGTAAACTTAAAGATAGTTTCATATAAACTAGACAATCTGAGGAATTATATGCTGTTTGTAAGAAACCCGCTTAAAATATAAAGGCACAGATAGTTTAAAAGTAAAAAGATGGAAAAAGGCTATAAAATGCAAAGCTACTTATAGAAAACTTAAGTGGATATGTTAATATCTAACAAAGCAAAATTCAGAACAAGGAGTATTATCAAAGATAAAGTTCATAAAGATTAATGAGGTAAGTTCAAGATGACAAATTCTCAATGTGTATGCATATAGTAACAAAAATTTTAAACACATAAAGCAAAAATTGATAGAACTAATAGGGGAAATTGACAAGTCTACAGTTATACAGAGACTATAACAATTCTCAGCTGTTAATAAATAGAACAAATAAAAAATTTGTAGTGCTGTAGGAGACTTTAAGAATACAATCAACTTGACCTGACATTTATAGAACACTTTACCAATATCTGCAGGATACACAATTTTTTTAAGTGCTTATGAAACACTCAGTAAAATAGACCATATTCTGGGATTTAAAAAAAAAAATTCTTAGTAACTTTTTTTTTTTTTGGCTGTGCCACACAGCTTGCAGGATCTCAGTTCCCCAACCAGGGATTAAACCCAGGCTGCTTCAGTGAAAGCCCAGAATCCTAGCCACTAGGCCACCAGGAAACTCCCTCAGTAACTTTTTAAAATTGCAAATAATTAAAAATATGGTGGGCTTCCCTGGTGGCGCAGTGGTTGAGAATCTGCCTGCTAATGCAGGGGACACGGGTTCGAGCCCTGGTCTGGGAAGATCCCACATGCTGCGGAGCAACTGGGTCCGTGAGCCACAGCTACTGAGCCTGCGCATCTGGAGCCCGTGCTCTGCAACAAGAGAGGCTGCGATAGTGAGAGGCCCGTGCACCGCGATGAAGAGTGGCCCCCGCTTGCCGCAACTAGAGAAAGCCCTCGCACAGAAACGAAGACCCAACACAAGCAAAAATAAAATAAATAGATAAAATAAAATAAAAATTAAAAAAAAAATATGGTGACCACAATGAATTTAAACTAGAAAACAATAACAGGAAGATTGGGAATATATCTGACAATGTTCTCAAATATTTAAAAATTAAAGAGCATACTTTTAAATAATCCCTGTGCTATGTTTGAATGTTTGTGCCCTCCCCCCCAAGATTCATGTGTTGAAAGCCTAATGCCCCAGGTGAAGTTAGGAGGTGAAGCCTTTCAGAGGTGATACGGTCATGAGGACAGGGTCCTCATAAATGGGATTAGTGCCCTTGTAGAGGCCCCAGGGAGCTTCCTAGCCCCTTTGGCCATGTGAGGACACTGCAAGAAGTTGACAGTGTGCAACCCAGAAGGAAGGGAACCTTCATCAGGACCAACTCTGTTGGCAACCTGATCTTAGACTTCCAGCCTCCAGAACTTTAGAAGTAAACTTCTGCTGTTTATAAGGCATCTAGTCTGGGGCATTTTGTTGTAGCAATCCAACCAGACTAAGACACCCTTTGTTAAAGAAGAAATCTAGAAGCAAATTACAAAATAATGTGAACTGTATGAAAATAAAAACACAACATATAAAATTAATGAGATGCAGCTAAATAAGTGCCAAGAAGAAATATGCAGCACTGAATGCTTATATTATAAAAAAGAAAGATCTTAAACTAATGAAGCTACAAAAATTAAACCCAGAGTAAACAAGAGAAAGGTAATTATAAAGATAAGAGCAGAAAACAATGAAATAATAAAACAGAAGTTATATTTTTAAAAAGTCAATGAGACAAGAATCTATGAACCTCTGACCCAGTGGTTCTTAACAAAAGGTGATTCCACCCACCCCAGGGGACATTTGTCAATGTCTGGAGACATTTTTGATTGACACAAATGGAGAGGATGTATTATAGTTGCTACAGGCATGTAGTGGGTAAAGGCTAAATTATGATGCTAATATCCTCTATTCACAGGACTACTCCCCACAACAAAGAATTATTTAGCTCAAAATGTCAATAGTGTCAAGTTTGAGAAACTCTGCTCTATCCATACAGTTCAAGGAAAAAAGAGAGAGAGAAGGAGAAGGAGAAGAAGACCAATATCCAGAATGAGAGAGAAGACATCACTTCAAATCCCACACGCATCAAAAGGATAGTAAGTAAATATTATTAACAACTTTAAACCAAATAAATTTGACAACTTAGATGAAATGGACAAGTTCCTTGAAAGAAGTAACAAACTACTAAGACTCATTTAAAAGAAATAGATATGCATTACTAGTTCTATATGATTAAAGGAATTAAATTCATAGCTTAAAAACTTTCCATAAAGAAAACTCCATGCCCACAATGCTAAACTGGTGAATACTATCAAATATTTAAGGAGGACATAATTCCAGCTCTATGTAAACTCTTTGAGAAATAAAAGAAGGAAGAAACATTTTATAAGGATATCATTGTTGTGATACTAAAACCAGATGGATACATTAAAAGAAAACTAATATCCTTCATGAATATAGACTCAAACTTCTTAAGAAGATTTAGCAACTAAATCTAGCTATATATAAAAAATGATAGTATATCATGATCAAGTAGGGTTTATCTTATGAATGCAATGTTGGTTTAATATTTGTAAATCAGTGTAATTTACTACATAAACAGACTAAAAGAGAAAACCACATGATCATCTCAATAGATGCAGAAAAGCATTTGATAAAATTCAATACCTATTTATGATTAAAAATTTTTCTCAGCAAACTAGGTACAGAAGAAAACATTCTCTATCTGGTAAGTGGGCACCTGTAAAAAACTTGCAGCCAACATCATGCTTAACAATGAAAGACTTAATGCTTTCCCAGTAAGATCAATAACAAAGCAAGAATGTCCATTCTCATCACTTGTAATCAACTTTGTATTGGAGGTGCTAGTCAGTGCAATAGGCACTAAAATAAAATAAGATAAAAAGTAAAGTAAAATAAAATCCATATAAATTTGAAAAGAAGTAAAACTGTTGTTCACCGATGACATAATTGACAATGTAGAAAATCTTAAGAAATCTACCTCCCTCCAAAACAAAACAAAGCTAAACAAAACTAAACAAAAAAACCAAGTGAGTTTAGAAAAGGCATATGGTAAAAAAAAAATCCATGAAATTATTCACTAAATATAAAAATCAAGGGACGATGAAATCTTTTTAATTCAAGGGAGGTGTGTTTAAGGCAATTTAAAGCATAAGTAGAAGTAAATGTAAAAGTTAGCCGATTATTGACATGATTTGGCAGTTATTTTTCAACAGCAGAGAAAAAAATAGCTATTAAAAGAAAATGAGAAAAACCTTGAAGATTGATTTCAGAGAGGGTATCGATATGTACTTTTGGGGCAGTGTTAGTTAAACAAAACAAAACAAACACATACACAGCGAGGGCCTGGACACTTGTGCCTTACTGAAACTAGCAGCACTTGCTCCTTGGGAAATCTGCCCATTCTTTAAGCAACTCCTTAGTTACAAATGTTTGGAAATTGCATCATATAGTGTTCAGTGGGTTAGAAGGATGAAGTTACTGGTCAGTGTTGATGTTACCCTTGTTTTACTGTCTTAGGGGTTTAAAGACTTTTTAAAAAGCCTTGTGGACATGTGCATGGTTGATAAAGAGGCTTTGGTAAATCCCTCAGAATGTGGAGAATCACATGTTTTTTTCCTCCAGAGATCAGCCTAAAAGGCATCATCTGGTTTTGACACACTCGGTTCCATAACGGGACTGGGAACTATTCTAAGAATCTCCTTCCTAGAAAGCAAATCTCTTGCTGTTGATTTGTAGTTTATTTTCCTACACAGGGTGTCAGGGGCCCCCAGCTGGCTTCCACGTGGGATTCTGTCCCTGTCCCAGCCCTGCAGAACAGGCAAAGGAAACCTATGTTAGCAATGGATCTGGGAGCTGAAGGATGGTGGATGTTCTTCCTGATTTCCCAATAACTGTCCTGAATCCTACACACTCCTTCCACCCTCTTCTTACCCCCACAATAACAAAAGGCAAAATAAGGTAAAGAAAAGCATTTATGTTTTTTAAAAAATATTTATTTATTTTTGTCTGCATCGTATCTTAGTTGCAGCGTGCAGGCTCTTCGTTGCAGCATGCGGGCTTCTCTCTAGCTGTGGTGCGTGCGCTCAGTAGGTGTGGATTTTGGGCTCTCTTGTTGTGGTGTGTGGGCTCTACAGTGCATGGGCTTAGTTGCCCTGTGGCATGTGGTATCTTAATTCCCCGACCAGGGATCAAACCCACGTCCCCTGCATTGGAGGGTAGGTTCTTAACCACTGGACCACCAGGGAAGTCCCAAAAAGGATTTATGTTAACAGCAAAATGTATCCATCTCCATTTTAAACAGTACAAGCATTGTAAGAGAGGACACTCACTTTTATCAGACGGTGGATCAGACCCTGTCACAGTGTGACTTTTTTTTATCATTTATTCCTGGGTTCTTGAACCCAAGTGAGCAATGAGCAAAGAAACCCCTTATAAGATGTTCTGATTTTTTAGGGCCATAATTAGATCAGTTAATCCTTCCTCTGCTTTGTTGCTTCCTCCAAACAATCCAAGTTATCTTTCCTTTTTGGAAGCTGTGCCCTGAGTCAGGGCCAGACATGTTTCTAGGCTTTTTCTCACACCTACCCCTCCCCTGTGGCCACCAGGGACAGAGGGGCAATAGGAAAGGTTAGTGCCCAGTTCAGGAGTGCAGGGCACAGTGAGCTCAGTGGGCTGGTGTCAATGGCAGGTCCAAAGGATCTAGGCCCATCTAGTACTGCCGCTTCCCAGGACCTTGGTGAGTCCTCTCCCTGAAGGTGAGAATGTTTTCTGTCCTTGATGTAGACGTGCTTTACTGAGTTTATCTGCAAACAGAGGCATAGGATCTCCAAGTTCCATGGACCGCCCCCCCTTGTCAGGTCCATGAGAACACTGTTAAGGACAGGGTTCAGGACATGTCTGGGAGCTCTCTCTGGGGTCCAACCACCATCTCAGGGAACAAGGAGGGCTTAACAATCAAGATGTCCTTGGGACTGTGCATTAAAGTGGTCAGACTATGAGGAAAAAATGAACAGGAGCCTTACCCTCTGGACACCTGAATGATGGTCCCAGGAAGCAAAGGACCACCCAGACCACCAAGCCCATGGGATGGAAAGAGGAAAGAATGGGCAGGATCAGGAAGCAGAACTGGAAAGACAAGCTGAGATTCTGATACCTAATTCCAACGTGGGTGGGAAAGGGGTTTTTTCATTATCACCAAGCAATTCTCATGACACCAGCTGGACACCAGCTCAGGATACCCTACAATTCAACTCCGTTCTGAAACTGTCTACCCAGAGAAAGTGTCAGATCCCACAGGTTAGTGGTTCAGTTCTGTAAGACTGTACCCCACTGCAGACAGCAGTCACAAGTCCAGGCCGTCAGCTGTGCTTCAGACTGACTGGCTATTGATCAGAGGTTCCAATGACCCCCTTCTTGGGTTTGATTAATTTGCTAGAGTGGCTCACAGATCTCAGAGAAACATTTTACTTACTAGATTACTGGTTTATTTTGAAAGGCTATAACTCAGGAACAGGCAGATAGAGGAGATACACAAGGTCAGGTGTGGGGAAAGGGTGAGGCACCCCCATGCCCTTCCCAAGCATGCTGCTCGCCCTGTGTTCATCAACCTGGGAGCTCTCAGAATCCTGCTTTTTGGGGGTTTTATGGAGGCCTCATTACATAGGCATGATTGGTCAAATCATGGGCCATTGGAAATTGATTCAACCTCCAGCCCCCTCTCCCCTCCAGGAGGTCAGTGGGTGATTGGGGGTGGGGAGGTAGGACTGAAAGTTCCAACCCTCTAATCACAGTTGGCTCCGCTGGCAGCCAGCCCCCGTCCTTAAGTGGGATCCAAAAGTCACCTCATTAACATAACAGAAGCCCTTTATTGCTCTCAACATTTAGGAAATTCCAAGTTTTAGGAGCTTTGTACCAGAAATGGGGATGGAAACCAAATATATTTCTTATCATAAATCATGATATCACACCCCCATATACACCTCTCCCACCCACACCAGAGTCCCAATCCCTGGGCTCAACTTGGCCACTGACCTTCCTGGGAGGCCCTGTGACTCACCTATCCTCACTTTATTGGTGTATAAAGTGGTACTTTTATAACTCATTTGTAAATCTCTTTGTGGGATAATATACAAAAAATAAGATACAGAAATACTTTGCAAGGAGATGAACTAAATAAATACATCCAGAGAACTGGCAAACTCTATTGTTCCTTCCTACCCTCTTGTTTGCTAAGCTCTGGAAGAGGACTTGTGGGCAAACATCCTATTTTGCATGTCCCATCTGGGGACAATATATCAAACGCCTTACAATTTTAATCATGTAACACAAGTCTATTGTTATGAGTATTTTCTTTAAAGGGTGAAAGAGTAAAAAGAAATGAAAGTGAAAATGCCCTCATTTAGGAGTGGAATCTTCTCCAAAGAAGTCAGAAAAAACTCCAATCTCAATTATGATCATCAAAATCTTGTTTATTAAGCAGACATTGCGTGCTACGTTCTCAAGAAAGATGTTACCCAGACGCAGACAGAAAGCAAGCAAACAAACAAAACTCTTCGAACCCCAGAACTGACCCCATGGTTGAAAATGCCTGGAGTATATGTGGCTTTTCAGGAGGCTCTGATGATCCTGAGGCCACAGACGGAACCCTGACCCTAGACTGTTAGCAACTCCAGACAAGAACAATTTCATATTTGTTATTGTACCTCAGTCCTAGCACAGTGCCAGGCATCTAATAAATGCCACTACAATTCGTGGGGCTAAAATGATTGTTATTTATGCTCTTTTAACAGAGAAACATAGATATAAAGGACCAGACAGCTTTGGACCAGGGCCTCAGAGGGAGGCTAACTACAGCTGAAAGGTTGGAGAAGCAAAGCAAAAGCACGGCTACCCAAACCACTGGGAAGTGACACCACATTTCAAGAAACCATAAAAGTGTGGTGAACAAGGTCAGACCCAACAGCCAGCTAGAATTTAGGAGAGCATCTGAGGACAAGACCTCGATATGGTCTTTGGGGCTGCAGTACAAGATGAGGTGTGACCAAGGGGAAGCCAGACAAGAACCAGTTAAGAAAATGGATACAGATCACAGAGCACTGGTGTTCCCAGTCCCCAAGGCTAGAGTGATGCAGGGACTGGGAGACAGGGAAACCACTGCACAAGGCTCTTTCCTCAGTGCACCTGAACCCGGGCAGGTCACTCAGTTCTCTGAGGTTGTCTCAGGGGACTTGTGAGTTTCCGAAGCATTCTTAGGTGTACTTGTAGAGGTTCATATGTATCAAAAAGCTTTTTTGTTTTCAATTGTTTCTACTTTATGTTGGGTATATTGCACTGAAAAAAAATGAAACAGAGTACATAAAAATATTTAATAGTAAAATAATCAATGGCTGATATTAAAATATTGCTTATCCTTATTTGTCCTTCCAAGTGGTATAATCTGACAGAGTCACTTAACTCCATCACTTAATCACGTCCTCTTCAAACGCTGCTGCTCTCGTGAGGAATTATGCTCTATTATTCTAAGGAGCTAGGGACACTTGGAAAGGAAGACCCAGAAGGGTGGTTTCATAATCGAGTAGGCTGGGCTTCATCTCATACAGAATCAGTTACAAGAACAGAAACCATTCCAAGGGCAAATATAAATGGTTCCTATATTAGCTGATATAGAGCAGCTAATGAACACAACTTCTAAAAATAGCAAGTTTATAGAATGTTAGCATTTGGAAAGACTCTTGAAGATAACCACTTTCAACACCTACATTTAAATTGAGGAACCAGGTTTAGAGGTTGAGAGACTTGCCTAAGGCCATGAAGTTAGAGGAAGGGCTAGGATGGAATTTTCCTATGCTCCTTGCAGGGATCTCCCTGGCTAGTGGGAAGGGAACGAGGACTGGGGAGGGCTGGGAGGAGAGATGCATAGATTGATTGTTTCTTCCAAAGATCCACCAAATAGAGGAAGTAATTTTTTAAGATGGGGAAATTGTAGAAAAAAAAATTAATTCCCTAGTAAAAATTAACATAAAAAATCAGGTCTCTAGAATTTCTAGTTATTTTTTAATGACAACTTTATTTATTTATTTAGTCTCATTGCATTCTCTGCTTTTCTTTTCAGAAAAGGAAAGTATTTAATAGTAATATATATATATTTTAAACATCTTTATTGAAGTTTAATTGCTTTACAATGGTGTGTTAGTTTCTGCTTTATAACAAAGTGAATCAGTTATACATATACATATGTTCCCATATCTCTTCCCTCTTGCATCTCCCTCCCTCCCACCCTCCCCATCCCACCCCTCTAGGTGGTCACAAAGCACCTAGCTGATCTCCCTGTGCTATGTGGCTGCTTCCCACTAGCTATCTATTTTACATTTGGTAGTGTATATATGTCCATGACACTCTCTCACCCTGTCACCTCTCACCCCTCCCCCTCCCCATATCCTCAAGTCCATTTTCTAGTAGGTCTGTGTCTTTATTCCTGTCTTGTCACTAGGTTCTTCATGGCCTTTTTTTTTTTTTTTCCCTTAGATACCATATATATGTGTTAGCATACTGTATTTGTTTTTCTCTTTCTGACTTACTTCACTCTGTATGACAGACTCTAACTCCATCCACCTCATTACAAATACCTCTATTTCATTTCTTTTTATGGCTGAGTAATAATATTCCATTGTATATATGTGCCACATCTTCTTTATCCATTCATCTGTTGATGGAGACTTAGGTTGTTTCCATGTCCTGGCTATTGTAAATAGAGCTGCAATGAACATTTTGGTACATGACTCTTTTTGAACTATGGTTTTCTCAGGGTATATGCCCAGTAGTGGGATTGCTGTATCATAATGTAGCTCTATTCTTAGGTTTTTAAGGAGCCTCCATACTGTTCTCCATAGTGGCTGTATCAATTTACATTCCCACCAACAGTGCAAGAGTGTTCCCTTTCCTCCACACCCTCTCCAGCATTTATTGTTTCTAGATTTTTTGATGATGGCCATTCTGACCGGTGTGAGATGATACCTCATTGTAGTTTTGATTTGCATTTCTCTAATGATTAATGATGTTGAGCATTCGTTCATGTGTGTGTTGGCAATCTGTATATCTTCTTTGGAGAAATGTCTATTTAGGTCTTCTGCCCATTTTTGGATTGGGTTGTTCGTTTTTTTGTTATTGAGCTGCATGAGCTGCTTGTAAATCTTGGAGATTAATCCTTTGTCAGTTGCTTCATTTGCAAATATTTTCTCCCATTCTGATGGTTGTCTTTTGCTCTTGTTTATGGTTTTCTTTGCTGTGCAAAAGCTTTTAAGTTTCATTAGGTCCCTAATAGTAATATTTTTGAAATGGAAAAAGCTGGGAGAGCAAAAACTTGCCTTTGAAAAAATTCCAAACAAAACCATCTTTAAAAATTCTGTTTCTTTCTAAATTTTGTCACTGTTCTATAGAATAATGCCAATGGTGAATATTTGAAACTCTTTAAAGCTGTATTATAATCTGTTGATGAGGTTTAAATTGTGGCAAAATTAATTTTTGATTATATTTCAAACAATAAATATTTCTGTGAGGAATTTGCCTCCCTATAAAAACTTCCTTTACATCTCTATTTGAATGTCTGTAGTTTCTGGTTTAAACTGATTAAATCTAAGGAAATGCTGGTCCAAGAAGAAAGAGATTCAAGGTTGTGTGTGTCCTCTGTAAATGTATTTGCTAGTGTTCTGCTCATCTGTTTCTGGATGTGGGCACATTCTATTGACAGGCCCATGAATAACTAATTGACAACATGGAGAGTCTTTTGACAGGAGGCCACTTGACATTCATTAAATATCAAATTTCTTTAGACCCTGGGTTCTTTAGACCCAGCTGGCCAGGAAGGACATGGACAGCTCCCAAAAGTAGAAATTCCACCAGTGGGTCACAGGACCCACTCCAACTGACCCAGAAGGGTACAGACAGATCCAGCAACTTGGAATTCCACCAGTTGGCACCAGGATCTGCCCATGCTGTCCTGGGAGGTCACAGATACCTTCCACGACTGATAAATCCATCAGTGGGTGCCAGAACCCACCCAGCTGTCCCAGGAGTGTGTGGATAGCTCTTGCTACTAGGAAATCTGCCAGTGAGTGCTGGAACCCACCCCGCTGTCCTGGGAGGGTGCAGACAACTCACCCCACTAGGAAATCTCCCACAGGAGGGGCTGAAACCACAGCTGAGCCCCAGAGGCTATGTGACTAATGAAGAAGAGCTGAAATCTCTCCTCGTGGCTGCACAAACTGTGGAGTTACACCTCTGCTGACGGCTTCCTAAATTCAGTGCCTGCAAAACATCTGAAAGGACAACCAGTGCTCTTGCAGCTGGGACGAGTCTGGCTTTAGCAGCTGTGGGCTCTCTGGGCACGTACACGTGGGGGTAGGATGGACAAGAGTTCAAGCTGCCTCCACAGTCAATGTGTATGACTACTGCAGTCCTGGGACCTGACCTCAGTGGACCTGTGCTGGTGGCTGGGTGAAAACAATGCCTGAGAGTCACCAAGACCAATTGCTGGCACACCCACAGTTAAGGCGGGACTGAGAGCAGTGCCCAAAACAGTATACTTTTGAGGCCACACAACAGAGCACATTCACAGGTGAATAGCTCCAAAAGAGGAAAACTCTGTGGCTTCCCTCCCAGTGGGAGTGCTCCAATCCTGGCTGCCTCTCACCACAGATCAAAATAACAGCCAAGAAACAGATCTGGGGACGTCTATTCCAACAACTAAGGAGCAGACCCTGCCCCTAACAGGGCTGTGACAACCACAGAGCAAAGGGGAGGCCCCACTCAATGTGTAGGGCAGGATCTGATCACCACAACACAAATCAAACCCCATATCAAGGGGATAATGGCACAAGCCTCTGGACCAACCTTAAGCACCAGGGGTAAGACACCAGAAGCAAGGGAATGGCAATCCTGCAGCCTGTGGAAAGAAGACAACAAACATAATAAGTCTGACAAAATAAGATGACAAAGAAGTATGTTGCAGATGAAGGAGCAAGATAAAAACCTACAAGAACAACTAAATGAACAGGAGGTAAGATATCTATCTGCAAAAGAATTCAGAGTAATGATAGTAAAGATGATTCAAGATCTTGGAAACAGAATGGAGGCACAGATAGAGAAGTTAAAATAAAAGTTTAACAAAGACCTAAAAAGACTAAAGAACAAACAGAGATGAACAAGACAATAACCAAAATGAAAAATGCACTAGAAGGAATCAATAGCAGAATAACTGAAGCAGAAGAATGGATAAGTGACCTGGAAGACAGAATGTTGGAAATCTCTACCACAGAACAGAATAAAGAAAAAAGAATGAAAAGAAATGGGGACAGTCTCATAGACTTCTGGGACAACATTAAACACACAAACATTTGAATTATAGGGGTCCCAGAAGAAGAAGAAAAAGAGTAGCGTCTGAGAAAATATTTGTAGCGATCATAGTCAAAAACTTCCCTAACATGGGAAAGGAAATAGTCACCCAAGTCCAGGAAGTGCAGAGTCCCATACAGGATAAACCCAAGGAGGACAAGACACATATTAATCAAACTAATGAAAATTAAATACAAAGAAAAAACATTAAAAGCAACAAGGGAAAAGGAACAAAGAACATACAAGGGAATCACCATAAGGTTATCAGCTGAATTTTCAGCAGAAACTCTGCAGGCCAGGAGAGAGTGGTAAGGTATATTTAAAGTGATGAAACGGAAAAACCTACAACCAAGAATACTCTACCCAGCAAGGCTCTCATTCAGATTCGATGGAGAAATCAAAAGCTTTACAGGCAAGCAAAAGCTAAGAGAATTCCACACCACCAAACTAGCTTTACAACAATCGCTAAAGGAATTTCTCTAGGCAAGAAACACAAGAGAATAGAAAAAAGAGGAAGGGAAGAAAAAAGACCTACAAAAACAAACCCCAAACAATTAAGAAAATGCAATACGAACATGCATATCAATAATTACCTTCAATGTAAATGGATTAAATGCTCCAAACAAAAGACATAGACTGGCTGAATGGATACAAAAACAAGATCTGTATATATGCTGACTACGAGAGACCACTTCAGACCTAGGGACGCATACAGACTGACTGTGAGGGGATGGAAAAAGATATTCCATGCAATTGGAAATCAAGAGAAAGTTGGAGTAGCAATACTCATATGAGATAAAATGACTTTAAAATAAAGACTGTTACAAGAGACAAGGAAGGACACTACATAATGATCAAGGGATCAATCCAAGAAGAAGACATAACAATTGTAAATATTTATGCACCCAACATAGGAGCACCTCAATATATAAGGCAAATGCTAACAGCCATAAAAGGGGAAATTGACAGCAACACAATAATAGTGGGAGACTTTAACACCACACTTACACCAATGAACAGATCATCCAGACAGAAAATTATTAAGGAAACACAAGCCTTAAATGACATATTAGACCAGGTAGAATTAATTGATATTAATAGGACATTCCATCCAAAAGCAGCAGAATACACTTTCTTCTCAAGTGCACATGGAACATTCTCCAGGATAGACCACATCTTGGGTCACAAATCAAGCCTCAGTAAATTTAAGAAAATTGAAATCATATCAAGCATCTTTTCTGACCACAATGCTATAAGATTAGAAATCAATTACAGGGGAAAAAAATTGAAAAACACAAACACATGGAGGTTAAACAATATGCTACTAAACGACCAACGGATCACTGAGGAAATCAATGACAAAATCAAAAAATACCTAGAAACAAATGACAACAAAAACACGATGGCCCAAAACCTATGGGATGCAGCAAAAGCAGTCCTAAGAGGGAAGTTTATAGCAATAGTGTCTCACCTCAAGAAACAAGAAAAAATCCCAAATAAACAATCTAACCTTACACCTAAAGCAACTAGAGAAAAAAGACCAAACAAAATCCAAAGTTAGTAGAAGGAATGAAATCATAAAGATTTCAGAAATAAATGAAATAGAAATGAAGAAAACAATAGCAAAGATCAATGAAACTAAAAGCTGGTTCTTTGAAAAGATAAACAAAATTGATAAACTTTTACCAGACTCACCAAGAAAAAAAGGGAGAGGACTCAAATCAATAAAATTAGAAATGAAATAGAAGTTACAACTGACACTGCAGATATACAAAGGAAAATAAGAGAATACTACGAACAACTATATGCCAATAAAATGGACAATCTGGAAGAAATGGCAAATTCTTAGAAAGGTACAACCTTCCAATACTGAGTCAGGAAGAAATAGAAAATATAAACAGACCAATCACAAGGAATGAAATTGAAACTGTGATTAAAAATCTTCCAACAAACAAAAGTCCAGGACTAGATGGCTTCACAAGTGAATTCTATCAAACATTTAGAGAAGAGCTAACACCTATCCTTCTCAAACTCTACCAAAAAAATCACAGAGGAAGGTTCCCTGATTTCAGACTATACTACAAAGCTACAGTAATCAAGACAGTATGGCACCGGTGCAAAAACAGAAATATAGATCAATGGAATAGGATAGAAAGCCCAGAGATAAACCCATGCACCTACGGTCATCTAATCTATGAGGAAGAAACAAGAATATACAATGGAGAAAAGACAGTCTCTTCAATAAGCGCTACCTGTAAAAGAATGAAATTAGAACACTCCCTAAGACCATACACAAAAATAAACTCAAAATGGATTAAAGACCTAAATGTATGACCAAACACTATAAAACTCTTAGAGGAAAACATAGGAAGAACACTGTTTGACATAAATCACAGCAAGATCTTTATTGACCCACCTCCTAGAGTAATGGAAATAAAAACAAAAATAAACAAATGGGACCTAATGAATCTTAAAAGCTTTTGCACAGAAAAGGAAACCATAAACAAGATGAAAAGACAACCCTCAGAATGGCAGAAAATATTTGCAAACGAATCAACAGACAAAGGATTAATCTCCAAAATATATAAATAGTTCATGCAGCTCAATATTAAAAAACCAAACAACCCAATCAAAAAATGGGCAGAAGACCTAAATAGACATTTCTCCAAAGAACACATACAGATGACCAACAAACACAGGAAAAGCTGCTCAACATCACTAACTATTAGAGAAATGAAAATCAAAACTACAGTGAGGTATCACTTCACACCAGTCAGAATAGCCATCATCAGAAAATCTACAAACAACAAATGCTGGAGAGGGTGTGGAGAAAAGGGAACCCTCTTACACTGTTGGTGGGAAAGTAAATTGATACAGCCACTATGGAGAACAGTATGGAAGTTCCTTAAAAAACTAAAAATAGTTATGACCCGTTTGACCCAGCAATCCTACTACTAGGCATATACCCAGAGAAAACCACAGTTTGAAAAGATACATGCACCCCAATGTTCATTGCAACACTATTTACAATAGCCAGGACATGGAAGCAGCCTAAATTTCCATTAACAGAGGAATGGATTAAGAAGATGTGGTACATATATACAATGGAATATTACTCAGCCATAAAAGGAACAAAACAGTGCCATTTGCAGAGATGTGGATAGACCTAGAGACTGTCATACAGAGTGAAGTCAGAAAGAGAAAAACAAATATTGAATATTAATGCTTATATGTAGAATCTAGAAAAATGGTACAGATGAACTTATTTGCAAAGCAGAAACAGAGACACAGATGTAGAGAACAAACTTACAGTTACCAAGGGGGAAGGGGGGTGGGATAAATTGGGAGATTGGGATTGACATATACACACTACTATGTATAAAATAGAAAACTAATGAGAACCTACTGTATAGCACGGGGAACTCTACTCTGTGCTCTGTGGTGACCTAATTGGGAAGGAAATCTAAAAAAGATTTATACGTAACATGTATACATATAACTTATTCACTTTACTGTACAGCAGAAACTAACACAACATTGTAAAGCAACTATACTCCAATAAAAATTAATAATAATAAAAAAAGAACTTGCAAGGGTTACATGGAAAGTACAAGGAAGTCTGGGTCCAAGTCTGTTTTTTCACATCCTGCCTATTATCAGTAAAAATGTCCATACATTGTTATCATTGTTCCTAATAGATAATGATTTTAGAGCATTAACTAATAGTCTACTAAATGAGGAAAATGTGAATCCTTAAATTATCTTAAATTAACTCATTATCTCTAATTGTTCTCTTGCAATGAGCAGTGATAGCAATGATAGCCATGATTATAATTATGGACTTTAAAAATGATCTTTCATCAGCTGGGTGCTTTGTGACCACCTAGAGGGGTGGGATAGGGAGGATGGGAGGGAGATGAAAGAGGGAGGAGATATGGGAATATATGTATATGTATAGCTGATTCACTTTGTTATAAAGCAGAAACTAACACACGATTTTGAAGCAATTATACTCCAATAAAGATGTTTAAAAAAATGATCTTTCATACACCTGAAACTAATATAATGTTATATGTCAGTTTTATCTCAATAAAAGAGGGAAGATGGATAAAGTCAAGTAAATTAAAATAAATTCTGCTCAGCAAGACACAAAAAAGAAAGTAAAAAGGCAAAACACAACACTGAAGAACATGTATTCAATACACATAACTCACAAAGATGTCATATCCAGGGTTAAAGAAGAACTTTTACAAACTAATAAAAACTAATAAAAAAAAATCATCCCCCAGAAATGGGTAAGGCACATGGATAAGTGCAGAATAATAAGCATATTGGCCAAAAAACATATGAAAAGATGCTCAGACACACTAGCAATCAAGAAAATGAAAATTTAAAGAACCAATTGATGTCATTTTACTACTCCTAATAGATTGGCAAATTTAAGAGGTCTGAAAATACCAAGTGTTGGTGAAAGTATACATTGATACCACCATTTTAGAAAACAATGTAGCATTATCTCATAATGTTTAAATCCACATGTCCTCTAATCTAGCAATTCCACTCCTAAATATAAGCCCTATGAAATTCGTAACATGTTTCCCAGAAAACATGTGCTAGAATGATCATGTCATCATTTGCAATAACAAACAGCTGGAGACAATCCAAATGTCCAATATGAATGATGGTAGTATCATGCATACCAATAAAAAGAAATGAGCTAATGCTGCATGAATGACACAACTTGAAGGAATTTTAGAAACATAATCTTGAATTTGTGAAGCAAGTTGTGGAAATTGAAAGCAGTCTGATATTATTTCTATAATGCTCAGAAATAAGCCAAGCTAAGCAAATAGATATATAGTTCTATCTATGTATATATATGAAACTATATTTAAAAAAAAAAAAGAGAATAATTAAGACAGATTTCAGGATAGTGGTTAACTCTGAAAAGATGGGATAGGAGAGGACCTTATAGTAAATTCAACATTTTAGCTCTCAATCTGGGTTAAAAAAAGTGATCTTTCATTTCCAGTGAAAATAAATTGTCAACATTGTTGCTGTGGTCTGAATGTTTGTGTCCTCACCAATTTCATATGTTGAAAACCTATTGTGCAAAGGAGAGTGGCCTCAGGAGGGGGAAGAGTGGAGGCTCTGTACAGGTTGGGAGTCCTGGAGTCCTAGAGAGCTGCTCTAGGAAGGAGATTGGAAAGGTAAGACACATTTTACGGCTTTGCTTGGCCGCATAAGACTTGAAGCAATGGAGATTAATATCGAAATTAATATTTGTATAACCCCAGCAGGAAACCAGGCTATAGTACTTGGTACAAGTGACAGTTTTCCCTACCATTGCTGCCCAAATGTGGTGTCCTGGAAGAGGTCAAGACTGGCTGCACAGACAACAACCTGCCTTCACTCAGGGGACTTTCTGTGGTCTTAACCTAGACTTAAAGGGAGCCTTTCCTGTGTTCTGTTAGGTACTAGCATCCACAAGACCAGTCCTCTCTGAATTCTGATGCATCAATTCATGTCTCAGTCAAGGAAATATGACATCATTTTAGAGAATGAGTACTCTCAAGGAGTTAAGTAAATGAACTTACATGATGAAACTGGCTTGTCAAATAACATAGTAACTTCACAGGGCACAGAGGTGAGCAATCTTAGCCTCCTAGGCTCCTCTCTTCTTCACAACCCCAGGCAACTTGACGCTTAACCAGTATTACCCAGCTTTCCTCTAGACACACTGCCTTTCTGTTAGTGCAGAATGTTCTGCTGTTTATAATTTGTTTCCCTTCCTTTTCATCTCAAAGCAATCTGCTGATTCTTAGAAAAGAGCTTCTAAGCTCTTCTAAGCTCGCAGTCAGGTGTTAGAGCTGATGTGGAGGTGATGGGGAAATAGGGCTGGGGAGGGAAATCAGTCAGCAGAGCTGCTTGTGAAAGTGGACAACAAAGCACGTATTCAGATTTTTGGCTCAAGCTTTTGTACATCTTGGAGTTATCTAGGCTTACAGGAATAATTTTGAAACACAAAAGAAATGGAGAGCTAAGACATATTTCATCTATAGGACACTACCTCGATCCACACAGGGACTGACATGATTTGGGGCTCCAGAGAGAAAAGTCTACAAAACATGAGTTTTTGTGATCTTGTTTAATGTCTGAAGTCATAAAAATGAATATCACCACCTCTAATTGAAGCAGAAATTCCAAGAGTCAGCTTCTCTCTGCCTTCTCCCAAAGCCACACCTGTGTGATGAATCATTGTCAGCCCCGTGGATCCGCCAATAACAACGGTATCGAGAATAGTAAAGACATGATTTCAGTCAAACATGTCCAAAGAGACATTCCAGTGATAGACACGAGAATCCTTTATTCTACAAGCCTAGTGGTGCTGCAAGCACTTATTTATAGGTAGAACGAAATTGTCTCTGCACGTAGACTGGCATGCTGAAATGAGATTGCTTCTGGAATCACCATGGGTACACTGGGAACCCACTGCCTGCCACACACTGATTGTGGGCTTGTGAAGGTTCATCCTCCTGAGAAAATTGGGTCTCGTTTGGCCATAGTGAACACCATACCCTTTCTTTCCACCCAGCTCTCCTTGAAGGAAACCTCATGTTCAAAAGTGCCAGTAGCCACTAAGCATCATTTTTCCTTTAAAGGAAAAGAACATGGAGTTACATAAATGTGACTCTCCCCTACTTCCAGGAGCATTTTCATATTTTTCAACTTCCTTATATTATTCCAGAGGGAAGATGCAAGTGATGATTGTGCTGGGGTGGAACATCTGTGTATATAAAGCTATGTCAAAGAGCTAGACACCTAAACCAGCTTATTTAGTAACTGAAGCAACACAGTTTAGGGAGAAGTATCAGATTAGCAGCATGTAGCTGAAAGGACAAATTCTTGATTATATTGAATAGCTAAAACTCCCAGATGTTATGAAGGCTCAGTATTTTCCTGGGAGGACGATGCCAGCTAAATAATAAGATAAACTTTCTACTGCTATCCATACCAGACAAATCTCCCAAATTTATATTGCTATGGAGATATACCTCCTCTTATTCATTTTTACATAGGGCAAGTAAACATGCAGACCTGATTGGGAAATCAAGGACTCAGCTTCCAACAAATGCAATTAAGGCCACAAACAACGCTACACTTGATTATGAAGTTGGACTGTGACATGATCATTCCCTGGGTGCTTTCTATGGGTCACTTCCCAATCAGAAAATGCCAAATCACATTCATCACAGAAACAAGGGACTCTATTTCTCCAAATTAAAACGTGTATTTGAAAAACCCCGGCCGTTCTCAGGTTCTGTGGTTCATCCCAATAATCATGTAGTTGCATGATTGCATTCATTCTCCTGGCATTCTTTGTAATGTGAAAGAAAAGAAAAATCATTGGTAGAAGATTCTGATTAAAGCATACTGTCTAAAAAATTTTCCACAACACTTGAATGCTTAGATTCATTGCCACAGTTTACATGGGGAAAACACTCTACTTTAGAAGACAACTCAGTTTCCCTAAGTTAGAAGTGTGAATTTAGATGAAGCCAAAGTTTTCAAGTCAAATCCTCTTATGTGATACTGATATTCATAATCAATACTATATATTTTTAAATTAGAAATCTTACTGACAACTCAGCTCTATGAATATATTTTTGTGATTTGCTTCAGAGTTTTTAAAGCAATGAAATATTATAAACCCATTTGAAACCCCATGCTCCCCTCTTTCCAATGGTAAGCACCAGGGTGAATTGGTTTCTTTTGCTAGGCATGTATTTACACTAATGCTACATACGTACTATATATGTATATATTGATAAAGAATTTATATAGCATTGTTTGCATATTTTAAACTTTATGTAAATTATATCAAATAGTATAAGTTACTCTGAAATACAATATTTTAAAACTCATTCATATTGAAAAAAAAAAACTTTAGCTCATTCAGTTTAATTACTGGCTAGCATTATGAATATACCACAAATATTTATCAGTATTTCTTTTGAAGAAAAATGATATTGTTTCCAATTTTTGCTTTTAGAACAATACTGCAATAATCATGCTTAAACATGTCTTCTTATATGCACAAGGGAGATTGTCTCTATAGTATAAACCTAAAAATGGAATTAACTAGGTTGTCAGAGAGAATATCTCCAAATTTACTAAATATTGCCAAATTGCTCTCCACGAAGGCTATAACAACAGTGTATGAAAATTATGAAATTCCCACAAGCATTTTATGAAATTTCCTCTACAATCTTGCCAACCTTTAGTATTGTCATATTTTCATATTTTTGCCAATAGTATATCTCACTGAGCATATATATGCTTATTGGCCATACAAGCTTCCTCTGTAACACTCTTTGTCCATTTTTTTTCTATTAAGCTATCACTTTCGTATTAATGTTGTAAGGTATGGATATTAAATCTTTTTCATGATGTATATTGTAAATGCCTTGTTCTAGGTTATACATTTCTTCTATAACTTTGGTCATTTGTTATCTTTGTTTCACTATTCATTCTTAATTTTAATGTAATTATATTTATCAATCTTTTCTTTTGTGTTTTGTACCTTGTTTAATTGTCTTCCCTACTTTAACGTCATAAAGATATGCTCCTGTATTTTCTTCTCAAAGCTTAAAAGTTTTAATTTTCACTTTAATTTTGTATATGTGAAAAAGAAATCAAATTTTATTATCTTCTTTTTAATACAAATAACTTATTAGTTCAACACAATTTTTTTAACACCTTATTTGAGTATGATTGATTTACAATGGTGTGATAGTTTCAGCTTTATAACAAAGTGAATCAGCTATACATATACATACATCCCCATATCTCCTCCCTCTGCATCTCCCTCCCACCCTCCCTACCCACCACTCTAGGTGGTCACAAAGCACCAAGCTGATCTCCCTGCACTATGCAGCTGCCCGCCACTAGCTATCCATTTTACATTTGGTAATATATTTAAGTCCATGTCACGCTCTCACTTGGTCCCAGCCTAACCTTCCCCCTCCCCGTGTCCTCAGATCCATTCTCTACATCTGTGGCTTTATTCCTGTCCTGTTCCTAGGCTCTTCATAAACATTTTTTTTCTGTTTGGATTCCATATATATGTGTTAGCATATGGTATTTGTTTTTCTCTTTCTGAATTACTTCACTCTGTACGACAGACTCTAGGTCCATCCACCTCACTACAAATAACTCAATTTCATTTCTTTTTATGGCTGAGCAATAGTCCATTGTATATATGTGCCACATCTTCTTTATCCATTCATCTGTCAATGGAAACTTAGGTTGCATCCATGTCCTGGATATTGTAAATAGTGTCACAGTGAATACTGGGGTGCATGTGTCTTTTTGAATTATGGTTTTCTCTGTGTATATGCCCAGTAGTGGGATTGCTGTATCATAACGTAGCTCTATTCTTAGGTTTTAAGGAGCCTCCATACTGTTCTCCATAGTGGCGGTATCAATTTACATTCCCACCAACAGTGCAAGAGGGTTCCCTTTTCTCCACATCCTCTCCAGCATTTATTGTTTGTACATTTTTTGATGATAGCCATTCTGACTGGTGTGAGGTGATACCTCACTGTAGTTTTGATTTGCATTTCTCTAATGATTAGTGATGTTGAGCATTCTTTCATGTGTTTGATGGCCATCTGTATATCTTCTTTGGAGAAATATCTATTTAGGTCTTCTGCCCATTTTTGGATTGGGTTTTTGTTTTTTTGATATTGAGCTGCATGAGCTGCTTGTAAATTTTGGAGATTAATCCTTTGTCAGTTGCTTCATTTGCAAATATTTTCTCCCATTCTGAGGGTTGTCTTTTGGTCTTGTTTATGGTTTCCTTTGCTGTGCAAAAGCTTTTAACTTTCATTGGGTCCCATTTGTTTATTTTGGTTTTTATTTCCATTTCTCTAGGAGGTGGCTCAAAAAGGATCTTGCTGTGATTTATGTCATAGAGTGTTCTGCCTATGTTTTCCTCTAAGAGATTTATAGTGTCTGGCCTTACATTTAGGCCTTTAATCCATTTTGAGTTTATTTTTTGTGTATGGTGTTAGGGAGTGCTCTAATTTCATTCTTTTACATGTAGCTGTCCAGTTTTCCCAGCACCACTTATTGAAGAGGCTGTCTTTGCTCCACTGTATATTCTTGCCTCCTTTATAAAAAATAAGGTGCACCATATGTGCATGAGTTTATCTCTGGGCTTTCTATCCTGTTCCATTGATCTATATTTCTGTTTTTGTGCCAGTACCATACTGTCTTAATTACTGTAGCTTTGTCGTATACTCTGAAGTCAGGGAGCCTGATTCCTCTAGCTCCATTTTTCTTTCTCAAGATTGCTTTGGCTATTCGGGGTCTTTTGTGTTTCCATACAAATTGTGAAATTTTTTGTTCTAGCTCCATGAAAAATGACATTGGTCACTTGATAGGGATTGCATTGAGTCTGTAAATTGCTTTGGATAGTATAGTCGTTTTCACAATATTGATTCTTCCAATCCAAGAAGATAGTCTATCTCTCCATCTTTGTATCATCTTTAATTTCTTTCATCCATGTCTTATAGATTTCTGCATACAGGTCTTTTGGCTCCTTAGGTAGGTTTATTCCTAGGTATGTTATTCTTTTTGTTACAATGGTAAATGGGAGTGTTTCCTTAATTTCTCTTTCAGGTTTTTCATCATTAGTGTACAGGAATGCAAGAGATTTCTGTGCATTAATTTTGTAACCTGCTACTTTACCAAATTCATTGATTAGCTCTAGTAGTTTTCTGGTAGCGTCTTTTGGATTTTCTATGTATAGTATCATGTCATCTTCAAACAGTGACAGCTTAAATTCTTTTCTTTTTTTTTTTTTTTAATGTCTGAAACATTTATATTAACATATTTCCATACATATTTCCATACAAATACAAATATAACATTTTTAGAAATTTCATGTAATGTCTGAAACATTTATATTAACATATTTCCATACAAATAACCCAATGAAAGTTTAGTATTAGTTGTTTTGTTTGTTTTTTTATACTGCAGGTTCTTATTAGGCATCAGTTTTATACACATCAGTGTATACATGTCAATCCCAATCGCCCAATTCAGCACACCACCATCCCCACCTCACCGCAGTTTTCCCCCCTTGGTGTCCATATGTCCATTCTCTACATCTGTGTCTCAACTTCTGCCCTGCAAACTGGCTCATCTGTACCATTTTTCTAGGTTCCACATACATGCATTAATATACGATATTTGTTTTTCTCTTTCTGACTTACTTCACTCTGTATGACAGTCTCTAGATCCATCCACGTCTCAACAAATGACTCAATTTCGTTCCTTTTTATGGCTGAGTAATATTCCATTGTATATATGTACCACAACTTCTTTATCCATTCGTCTGTTGATGGGCATTTAGGTTGCTTCCATGACCTGGCTATTGTAAATAGTGCTGCAATGAACATTCGGGTGCATGTGTCCTTTTGAATTATGGTTTTCTCTGGGTATATGCCCAGTAGTGGGATTGCTGGATCATATGGTAATTCTATTTTTAGTTTTTTAAGGAACCTCCATATTGTTCTCCATAGTGGCTGTATCAATTTACATTCCCACCAACAGTGCCAGAGGGTTCCCTTTTCTCCACACCCTCTCCAGCATTTGTTGTTTGTAGATTTTCTGATGATGCCCATTCTAACAGGAGTGAGGTGATACCTCATTGTAGTTTTGATTTGCATTTCTCTAATAATTAGTGATGTTGAGCATCTTTTCATGTGCTTCGTGGCCGTCTGTATGTCTTCTCTGGAGAAATGTCTATTTAGGTCTTCTGCCCATTTTTGGATTGGGGTGTTTGTTTATTTGATATTGAGCTGAATGAGCTGTTTATATATTTTGGAGATTAATCCTTTGTCAGTTGATTCATTTGCAAATATTTTCTCCCATTCTGAGGGTTGTCTTTTTGTCTTGTTTATGGTTTCCTTTGCTGTGCAGAAGCTTTGTAGTTTCATTAGGTCCCACTTGTTTATTTTTGTTTTTATTTCCATTACTCTAGGAGGTGGATCAAAAAAGATCTTGCTGTGATTTATGTCAAAGAGTGTTCTTCCTATGTTTTCCTCTAAGAGTTTTATAGTGTCCAGTCTTATATTTAGGTCTCTAATCCATTTTGAGTTTATTTTTGTGTATGGTGTTAGGGAGTATTCTAATTTCATTCTTTTACATGTAGCTGTCCAGTTTTCCCAGCACCACTTATTGAAGAGACTGTCTTTTCTCCATTGTATATCTTTGCCTCCTTTGTCATAGATTAGTTGACCATAGGTGCGTGGGTTAATCTCTGGGCTTTCTATCTTGTTCCATTGATCTATGTTTCTGTTTTTGTGCCAGTACCATATTGTCTTGATTACTGTAGCTTTGTAGTATAGTCTGAAGTCAGGGAGTCTGATTCCTCCAGCTCCATTTTTTTGCCTCAAGACTGCTTTGGCTATTCGGGGTCTTTTGTGTCTCCATACAAATTTTAAGATGATTTGTTCTAGCTCCGTAAAAAATGCCATTGGTAATTTGATAGGGATTGCATTGAATCTGTAGATTGCTTTGGGTAGTATACTCATTTTCACAATGTTGATTCTTCCAATCCAAGAACATGGTATATCTCTCCATCTATTTGTATCATCTTTAATTTCTTTCATCAGTGTCTTATAGTTTTCTGCATACAGGTCTTTTGTCTCCCTAGGTAGGTTTATTCCTAGGTATTTTATTTTTTTTGTTGCAATGGTAAATGGGAGTGTTTCCATAATTTCTCTTTCAGATTTTTCATCATTAGTGTATAGGAATGCAAGAGATTTCTGTGCATTAATTTTGTAACCTGCAACTTTACCATATTCATTAATTAGCTCTAGCAGTTTTCTGGTGGCAGTTTTAGGATTCTCTATGTATAGTATCATGTCATCCGCAAACAGTGACAGTTTTACTTCTTCTTTTCCAATTTGTATTCCTTTTATTTCTTTTTCTTCTCTGATTGCCGTGGCTAGGACTTCCAGAACTATGTTGAATAATAGTGGTGAGAGTGGACATCCTTGTCTCATTCCTGATCTTAGAGGAAATGCTTTCAGTTTTTCACCATTGAGAATGATGTTTGCTGTGGGTTTGTCATATATGGCCTTTATTATGTTGAGGTAGGTTCCCTCTATGCCCACTTTCTGGAGAGTTTTTATCAGAAATGGGTGTTGAATTTTGTCAAAAGCTTTTTCTGCATCTATTGAGATGATCATATGGTTTTTATTCTTCAATTTGTTAATATGGTGTATCACATTGATTGATTTGCGTATATTGAAGAATCCTTGCATCCCTGGGATAAATCCCACTTGATCGTGGTGTATGATCCTTTTAATGTGTTGTTGGATTCTGTTTGCTAGTATTTTGTTGAGGATTTTTGCATCTATATTCATCAGTGATATTGGTCTGTAATTTTCTTTTTTTGTAGTGTCTTTGTCTGGTTTTGGTATCAGGGTGATGGTGGCCTCATAGAATGAGTTTGGGAGTGTTCCTTCTTCTGCAATTTTTTGGAAGAGTTTGAGAAGGATGGGTGTTAGCTCTTCTCTAAATGTTTGATAGAATTCACCTGTGAAGCCATCTGGTCCTGGACTTTTGTTTGTTGGAAGATTTTTAATCACAGTTTCAATTTCATTACTTGTGATTGGTCTGTTGATATTTTCTGTTTCTTCCTTATTCAGTCTTGGAAGTTTATACCTTTCTAAGAATTTGTCCATTTCTTCCAGGTTGTCCATTTTATTGGCATAAAGTTGCTTGTAGTAGTCTCTTAGGATGTTTTGTATTTCTGCGGTGTCTGTTGTAACTTCTCCTTTTTCGTTTCTGATTTTATTGATTTGAGTCCTCTCCCTCTTTTTCTTGATGAGTCTGGCTAATGGCTTATCAATTTTGTTTATCTTCTCAAAGAACCAACTTTTAGTTTTATTGATCTTTGCTATTGTTTTCTTTGTTTCTATTTCATTTATTTCTGCTCTGATCTTTATGATTTCTTTCCTTCTGCTAACTTTGGGTTTTGTTTGTTCTTCTTTCTCTAGTTTCTTTAGGTGTAAGGTTAGATTGTTTACTTGAGATTTTTCTTGTTTCTTTAGGTAGGCTTGTATAGCTATAAACTTCCCTCTTAGAACCGCTTTTGCTGCATCCCATAGGTTTTGGGTCATCGTGTTTTCATTGTCATTTGTCTCTAGGTATTTTTTTATTTCCTCTTTGATTTCTTCAGTGATCTCTTGGTTATTTAGTAACGTATTGTTTAGCCTCCATGTGTTTGTCTTTTTTACGTTTTTTTCCCTGTAATTCATTTCTAATCTCATAGCGTTGTGGTCGAAAAGATGCTTGATATGATTTCAATTTTCTTAAATTTACTGAGGCTTGATTTGTGACCCAAGATGTGATCTATCCTGGAGAATGTTCCGTGCGCACTTGAGAAGAACGTGTAATCTGCCGTTTTTGGATGGAATGTCCTATATATATCAATTAAATCTATCTGGTCTATTGTGTCATTTAAAGCTTGTGTTTCCTTATTTATTTTCATTTTGGATGATCTGTCCATTGGTGTAAGTGAGGTGTTAAAGTCCCCCACTATTATTGTGTTACTGTCGATTTCCTCTTTTATAGCTGTTAGCAGTTGCCTTATGTATTGAGGTGCTCCTATGTTGGGTGCATATATATTTATAATTGTTATATCTTCTTCTTGGATTGATCCCTGGATCATTATGTAGTGTCCTTCCTTGTCTCTTGTAACATTCTTTATTTTAAAGTCTATTTTATCTGATATGAGTATAGCTACTCCAGCTTTCTTTTGATTTCCATTTGCATGGAATATCTTTTTCCATCCCCTCACTTTCAGTCTGTATGTGTCCCTAGGTCTGAAGTGGGTCTCTTGTAGACAGCATATATATGGGTCTTGTTTTTGTATCCATTCAGCCAGTCTATGTCTTTTGGTTGGGGCATTTAATCCATTCACATTTAAGGTACTTATCGATATGTATGTTCCTATGACCATTTTCTTAATTGTTTTGGGTTTGTTTTTGTAGGTCCTTTTCTTCTCTTGTGTTTCCCACTTAGAGAAGTTCCTTTAGCATTTGTTGTAGAGCTGGTTTGGTGGTGCTGAATTCTCTTAGCTTTTGCTTGTCTGTAAAGCTTTTGATTTCTCCATCGAATCTGAATGAGATCCTTGCCGGGTAGAGTAATCTTGGTTGTAGGTTCTTCCCTTTCATCACTTTAAGTATATCATGCCACTCCCTTCTGGCTTGCAGAGTTTCTGCTGAGAAATCAGCTGTTAACCTTATGGGAGTTCCCTTGTATGTTATTTGTCATTTTTCCCTTGCTGCTTTCAGTAATTTTTCTTTGTCTTTAATTTTTGCCACTTTGATTACTATGTGTCTCGGCGTGTTTCTCCTTGGGTTTATTCTGTATGGGACTCTCTGCGCTTCCTGGACTTGGGTGGCTATTTCCTTTCCCATGTTAGGGAAGTTTTCGATTATAATCTCTTCAAATATTTTCTCTGGTCCTTTCTCTCTCTCTTCTCCTTCTGGGACCCCTATAATGCGAATGTTGTTGCGTTTAATGTTGTCCCAGAGGTCTCTTAGGCTGTCTTCATTTCTTTTCATTCTTTTTTCTTTAGTCTGTTCTGCAGCAGTGAATTCCACCATTCTGTCTTCCAGGTCACTTATCCGTTCTTCTGCCTCAGTTATTCTGCTATTGATTCCTTCTAGTGTAGTTTTCATTTCAGTTATTGTATTGGTCATCTCTGTTTGTTTGTTCTTTAATTCTTCTAGGTCTTTGTTAATCATTTCTTGCATCTTCTCAATCTTTGCCTCCATTCTTATTCCGAGGTCCTGGATCATCTTCACTATCATTATTCTGAATTCTTTTTCTGGAAGGTTGCCTATCTCCACTTCATTTAGTTGTTTTTCTGGGGTTTTTTCTTGTTCCTTCATCTGGTACATAGCCCTCTGCCTTTTCATCTTCTCTGTCTTTCTGTAACTGTGGTTTTTGGACCACAGGCTGCAGGATTGTAGTTTTTCTTGCTTCTGTTGTCTGCCCTCTGGTGGTTGAGGCTATCTAAGAGGCTTGATGGGAGGCTCTGGTGGTGGGTAGAGCTGACTGTTGCTGTGGCGGTCAGAGCTCAGTAAAACCTTAATCCACTTGACTGTTGATGGGTGGGGCTGGGTTCCCTCCCTGTTGCTGTGGCGGTCAGAGCTCAGTAAAACCTTAATCCACTTGACTGTTGATGGGTGGGGCTGGGTTCCCTCCCTGTTGGTTGTTTTGCCTGAGGCAACCCAACACTGGAGCCTACCCGTGCTCTTTGGTGGGGTTAATGGCAGACTCTGGGAGGGCTCACGCCAAGGAGAACTTCCCAGGACCTCTGCTGCCAGTGTCCTTATCCCCACGGTGAAACAGAGCCACCACTTGCCTCGGCAGGAGACCCCCCAACACCAGCAGGTACGTCTGGTTCAGTCTCCCCCAGGGTCACTGCTCCTTCCCCTGGGTCCCGATGCACACATTACTTTGTGTGTGCCCTCCAAGAGTGGGGTCTCTGTTTCCCAAAGTCCTGTCACAGTCCTGCAATCAATTCCCACTAGACTTCAAAGTCTGATTCTCTAGGAATTCCTCCTCCCGTTGCCGGACCCCCAGGTTGGGAAGCCTGACGTGGGGCTCAGAACCTTCACTCCAGTGGGTGGACTTCTGTGGTATAAGTGTTTGCCAGTCTGTGAGTCACCCACCCAGCAGTTATGGGATTTGATTTTACTCTGATTGCGCCCCTCCTACCGTCTCACTGTGGCTTCTCCTCTGTCCTTGGACATGGGGTATCCTCCTTGGTGAAGTCCAGGGTCTTCCTGTCAATGATTGTCCAGCAGCCAGTTGTGATTCTGGAGCTCTCGCAAGAGGGAGTGAGTGCACGTCCTTCTACTCCGCCATCTTGGTTAATCTCCTTAAATTCTTTTCTGATTTGGATTTCTTTTATTTCTTTTTCTTCTCTGATTGCTGTGGCTAAAACTTCCAAAATTATGTTGAATAATAGTGGTGAGAGTGGGCAACCTTGTCATGCTCCTGATCTTAGTGGAAATGGTTTCAGTTTCTCACCATTGAGAATTATGTTGGCCGTGGGTTTGTCATATATGGCCTTTATTATGTTGAGGTAAGTTCCCTCTATGCCTACTTTCCAGCAGGCTTTTATCATAAATCGGTGTTGAATTTTGTCAAAAGCTTTTTCTGCATCTATTGAGATGATCATATGTTTTTTATCCTTCAATTTGTTAATATGGTGTATCACATTGATTGATTTGCATATATTGAAGAATCCTTGCATTCCTGGGATAAGCCCCATTTGATCATGATGTATAATCTTTTTAACGTGCTGTTGGATTCTGTTTGCTAGTATTTTGTTGAGGATTTTTGCATCTATGTTCATCAGTGATATTGGCCTCTAGTTTTCTTTCTTTGTGACAACTTCTTCTGGTTTTGGTATCAGGGTCATGGTGGTCTCGTAAAATGAGTTTTGGAGTGTTTCTTCCTCTGCTATATTTTGGAAGAGTTTGAGAAGGATAGGTGTTAGCTCTTCTCTAAATGTTTGATAGAATTCGCCTGTGAAGACATCTGGTACTGGACATTTGTTTGTTGGAAGATTTTTAATCACAGTCTCAATTTCCATGCTTGTGATTGGTCTGTTTATATTTTCTATTTCTTTCTTGTTCAGTCTTGCAAGGTTGTGCTTTTCTAAGAATTTGTCCATTTCTTCCAGGTGTCCATTTTATTGGCATATAGTTGCTTGTAATAATCTCTCATAATCCTTTGTATTTCTGCAGTGTCAGTGGTTACTTCTGCTTTTCCATTTCTAATTCTATTGATTTGATTCCTCCCCTTTTTTTCCTTGATGAGTCTGGCTAATGGTTTATCAATTTTATCTTCTCAAAGAATCAGCTTTTAGTTTTATTGATCTTTGCTATAGTTTCCTTCCTTTCTTTTTCATTTATTTCTGATCTGATCTTTATGATTTCTTTCCTTCTGCTAACTTTGGGTTTGTTTTTTTTTTTCTTCTGTCTCTAATTGCTGTAGGTGTAAGGTTAGGTTGTTTATTCGAGATGTTTCTTGTTTCTTGAGGTAGGATTGTATTGCTATAAACTTCCCTCTTAGAACTGATTTTGCTTCATCCCATAGATTTTGGGTCGTCGTGTTTTCATTGTCATTTGTTTCTAGGTATTTTTTGATTTCCTCTTTGATTTCTTCAGTGATCTCTGGTTATTAAGTAATGTATTGTTTAGCTTCATTGTATTTGTATTTTTTACAGATTTTTTCCTGTAATTGATATCTAGTGTCATAGTGTTCTGGTTGGAAAAGATACTTGATAAGATTTCAATTTTCTTACATTTACCAAGGCTTGATTTGTGAACCAAGATATGATCTATCCTGGAGAATGTTCCATGAACACTTGAGAAGAAAGTGTATTCTGTTGTTTTTGGATGGAATGTCCTATACATATCAATTAAAAGCATCTTGTTTAATGTATCATTTAAAGGTTGTGTTTCCTTACTTATTTTCATTTTGGATGATTTGTCCACTGGTGAAAGTGAGCTGTTAATGTACCCTACTATTATTGTGTTACTGTCGATTTCCCCTTTTACGCCTGTTAGGATTTGCCTTATGTATTGAGGTGCTCCTGTGTTGGGTGCATAAATATTTACAATTGTTATATCTTCTTCTTGGATTGATCCCTTGATCATTATGTTGTGTCCTTATTTGTCTCTTATCATAGTCTTTATTTTAAAATCTATTTTGTCTGATATGAGAATTGCTACTGCAGCTTTCTTTTGATTTCCATTTGCATGGAATATCTTTTTCCATCCCCTCACTTTCAGTCTGTATGTGTCCCTAGGTCTGAAGTCGTCTCTTGTAGACAGCATATATAGAGGTCTCGTTTATGTATCCATTCAGCCAGTCTATGTCCTTTGGTTGGAGCATTTACTCCATTTACATTTAAGGTAATTATCAATATGTATGTTCCTATTACCAGTTTCTTGATTGTTTTGTGTTTGTTATTATAGGTCTTTTCCTTCTCTTGTGTTTCCTGCCGAGAAAAGTTCCTTTAGCATTTGTTGTAAAGCCGGTTTGGTGGTGCTGATTTTTCTTAGCTTTTGCTTGTCTGTTAAAGTTTTAACTTCTCCATTGAATCTGAATGAGATATTTGTTGGGTAGAGTAGTCTTGGTTGTAGTTTTTCCCTTTCATCCCTTTCATTTAAAGTAAATATGTCCTGCCACTCCCTTCTGGCCTGCAGAGTTTCTGCTGAAAGAGCAGTTCTTAACCTTAAGTGGATTCCCTTGTATATTATTTGCCATTTTTCCCTTGTTGTTTTTAATATTTTTTCTTTGTATTTAATTTTTGATAGTTTGATTAATATGTGTCTTGGCATGTTTCTCCTTGGATTTATCCTGTATGGGACTCTGTGCTTTCTGGACTTGATTAACTATTTCCTTTCCCATGTTAGGGAATTTTTTAATTATAATCTCTTCAAATATTTTCTCAGTCCCTTTCTTTTTCTCTTTTTCTTCTTGGATCCCTATAATTCTAATGTTGGTGTGTTTAATGTTGTCCCAGAGGTCTCTGAGACTGTCCTCTCTTCTTTTCATTCTTTTTTTTTTTTTATTCTGCTCTGCGGTAGTTATTTCCACTATTTTATCTTCCAGGTCACTTATCCATTCTTCTGCCTCCGTTATTCTGCTATTGATTCCTTCTAGAGAATTTAAAATTTCATTTATTGTGTTGTTCATCATTGTTTGTTTGCTTTTTAGTTCTTCTAGGTCCTTGTTAAACTTTTCTTGTATTTTCTCCATTCTATTTTCAAGATTATGGGTCATCTTTACTATCATTGCTCTGAATTCTTTTTCAGGTAGACTGCCTATTTCCTCTTCATTTGAATGGTCTGGTGGGTTTTTACCTTGCTCCTTCATCTGCTGTGTGTTTCTCTGCCTTCTCATTTTGCTTAACTTACTGTGTTTGGGGTCTCCTTTTCTCAGGCTGCAGGTTCGTAGTTTCTGTTGTTTTTGGTGTCTGCCCCCAGTGGCTAAGGTTGGTTCAGTGGGTTGTGTAAGCTTCCTGGTGGAGGGGATTAGTGCCTGTGTTCTCGAAGATGAGGCTGGATCTTGTATTTCTGGTGAGCAGGACTGCATCTGGTGGTGTGTTTTAGGGTGTCTGTGACCTTATTATGATTTTAGGCCGCCTCTCTGCTAATGGGTGTGGTTGTGTTCTTGTCTTACTAGTTGTTTGGCATAGGGTGTCTAGCACTGTAGCTTGCTGGTCATTGAGTGGAGCTAGGTCTTAGCGTTGAGATGGAGATCTCTTGGAGAGCTTTCATCATTTGATATTACATGGAGCCAGGAGGTCTCTGGATGGACAAATGTTCTGAACTCGGCTCTCCCACCTCAAAGGCACAGGCATGATACCCAGCTGGAGCACCAAGACCCTGTCAGCCAAATGGAAAAAGAGAAAAAGGAAAAAAAAAAAAATATCATTGCTCCCAAAGTCCACCACCTCAATTTTGGGATAATTTATTGTCTATTCAGGTATTCCACAGATGCAGGGCACATCAAGTTGGTTGTGGAGATTTAATCCACTGCTCCTGAGGCTGCTGGGAGAGATTTCCCTTTCTCTTCTTTCTTCACACAGCTCCTGGGATTCAGCTTTGGATTTGGCCCTGTCTCTGTGTGTAGGTCACTTGAGGGTGTCTGTTCTTCACGGAGACAGGCTGGGGTTAAAGGAGCAGCTGTTTCAGGGGCTCTGATTCACTCAGGCCGGGGAGAGGGAGGGGTTTGGAATACAGGGTGAGACTGCAGTGGCAGAGGCCAGAGTGACATTACAACAGCCTGAAGTGTGCCGTGTGTTCTCCCAAGGAAGTTGTCCCTGGATCAAGGGACCCTGGCAGTGGCGGGCTGCATAGGCTCCCGGGAGGGGAGGTGTGGACAGTGACCTGTGCTTGCACACAAGCTTCTTGGTGGCTGCAGCAGAAGCCTTAGCGTTTCATGCCCATCTCTCTTGTCCATGCTGATAGCCGCGGCTTGCGCCTGTCTCTGGATCTAGTTTAGGTGGTGCTCTTAATCCCCTCTCCTCAAGCACCCTGAAACAATGGTCTCTTGCCTCTAAGGCAGGTCCAGACTTTTTCCCGGACTCCCTCTAGCTATGGCTCACTAGCCCCCTTCAGGCTGTGTTCACGAAGCCAACCCCTGTCCTCTCCCTGGGATCTGACCTCCGAAGCCCGAGCCTCAGCTCCCAGCCCCCACCTGCCCTAGTGGGTGAGCAGACAAGCCTCTCAGGCTGGTAAGTGCTGGTTGGCACCGATCCTTTGTGTGGGAATCTCTCCACTTTGCCCTCTGCACCCCCATTGCTGCACTCTCCTCCGTGGCTCTGAAGCTTCCTCCCTGCCCACCCCCCATCTTCACCAGTGAAGGGGCTTCCTAGTGTGTGGAAACTTTTCCTCCTTCATAGCTCCCTCCCAGTGGTGCAGGTCCCATCCCTATTCTTTTGTCTCCGTTTTTTCTTTTTTATTTTGCCCTCCCCAGGGACGTGGGGGGTTTCTTGCCTATTGGGAAGTCTGAGGTCTTCTGCCAGCTTTCAGTAGGTGTTCTGTAGGAGTTGTTCCACATGTAGATGTATTTCTGGTGTATTTGTGGGGAGGAAGGCGATCTCCAATCTCACTCCTCTGCCATCCTGAAGCTCCTCCCCCCAGCACCATTTATTAAATTAGCCACCCTTTCCGTATTTAGTAAGCCATCTTCATATGAGATTTCCATACCTATGTTTATTTCTAGGCCTCTCTAATCTATTCCATCTCTTTATATCTGGTAGGAAAAGTGACTCCTCCCTCCTCGTCCTTTCTTTTTCTTCAACGTTATCTCTGTTATTCTTGGGTCTTTGCTCTTTTATATGAATTTTTTAATAACATTGTCCAATTCAATACAAATACGATCCAATACAAAAATGTCCATTGGCCTTTTGTTTGAATTGCACTGAGTTCATAGATGAATTCATAGAGAATTGATACTCAGCTCATTGAGTATCCCTCTCCACTGTATAGTTTCATTTAATTAGGTCTTTTATTTCCCACAATAATGTTTTTAAAATTCCCCAAAATGTCTTCAAAATGTTGTAGATTTATTCTTAATACCTTATAGTCCTCATTGTTATTGTGAATGAGCTTTAAATCTATTACATATTCTAGTTGATAGTTGATGGCATATAAGAATGTTAATGATATTTGATCCTGATCTTGTATTCACAAACTTGCTGAATTCTCTATTAACTCTAATAATTTACATGTGGAATCCCTGTAAAAGGAGTGGTATTTTCTGCAGATAAAGACTTTTTTGTCTCTTTCTTTCAAATGTGTACCTTATTTCTTTTTCCTGGTCTTACTGCATTATATACAACTAAATGTACACTTTAAAATAGTAATATAAGAGATCTTTTTAAAATCACTCTTGACATTTATGGGAATGCTGATTCCAGAATCAGCTCTTATAATGACTTTCAAAGGCTTAAGTCTCTGAGCAATATTGGATATTGTAGAATAATCACTGAATTGTGGGCAAATGTGTTCTCATTCATAATAACATCGAGTATTTACCCTTCTGTTTGTCAAATTCCCCAGCTTACTAACAGCCAAAGTCCCAGGTGATCAGTAACCTCTGTCCATCCTTTTATGTGTTGGAGGGTGCTCAGCAGCCCTACTTAGTCCCTGACTTGAAGCACTTACCCTAATTATGGTTTTCATCTTACATAAAATCTTTTTAGCACTTTTTTGCATGTCCATGTCTAGCAATGCCTGTTTCCTGGAGCAGCCCAGGAAACCCAAACTTCAGCCATAGTCACTGCACTGAGTTTCTGTTCTATTCTTGTTCAATATCTTGGGATATTTTTCTCTAGCATATACACCTAGAAATGGAATTAACCAGCTTATAGGATAAAACATGTTCAACTTTACTGTATATTGCCATGGAGGTGATTATCTTGTTTTTGAACCTATATCATTTTTATTTTTACTTTGGCTTAAAACATTTTATCTCTTACTATTTGTTTGCAGTGGAGACTGAAGCAATATGCAAACTTTCAGAGCCATTTTGGGCAAAAGTATTATTGGTTCTATTTTTTTATATAAGTTTTTGTATGTAAGAACAGGTGAGAATCAAGAAAATTATACTTATTTTGTGCCTGTAGAATACTCCCTAAATTGTCAATCTCCTGTGACTGTAAAACCCAACACAAGGCAAACCACTTGCCCAGTTCCCATATGGCTCATTTGCTGAACATGATCTGCACATCTTAAAGCATTTTTTAAAAGGGGCCAATAGAAGTTTATGATTTTTTAAAAACCAGACATTCTTAAGGAACTTCCAATTGTGACGCAATATAGTGAAGGGGTTAAGAGAAGAGCTTCTAGTAACACCAGTGAGTTGGACTCCAGGCTCTTCCAATTACTCACTCTTTCAGTCATGGTTTCCTTACAGGTAAAAAGGGATCATATTAGTATCTACACTAAAGGGTGATTCTGAAGATTAAACAAAATATAGTACACATAAAACATTTAGCACAGTATTTGACACATAATGAACACTCAATAAAGTTTAGTTATTATTTATTTAAGTTCACAAAGGTTAATACATTTCCCTTTTATATGACATGTAATTTGACAATAATCTGAAGTCTTTTATTTTCATGACTTTCAATTTGTCTATTTTATAAAATTAAGCACACGCTTTCAGTAATTTGCATGTAGTATAGGGATTTCCCAGAATTTTTAGATAAGAAATAGAAACTATACTTTTAAATAAATTAAATTAAAAAAATAAAACTTTATAAAATAATCAAAGACCACTAAGTTTTGTCTCATTGTCGACAACTACTGTAATATTCTAATAGGAAAATTACATCCAATGCATTAGCTGAAGAGAAAAATGAATGATGGGTTAGAAATGACAGAAAAATAAATAAGGTAATTAAAAATAAAAAATGAAAATCCAAGTTTAAAGACCAAATAAAGATTCAGTTACTAACATTGTAAAGTTTTAACCTTCTGCTTCTTATACCAGCAAACTCTGCTCTGTGAAATAGCACTTAAAGCTGGTAAATTTATGGTTTAGCTTTATAAATTAGTTTTATAAGTGAACATGCAATGTGAAAAACTACATCTAAATTGTTGTGTTATGGTGATAGACATCTGTTCATTTCAGGAATTGGCCTTTTTCCACCAGGTGTTTACCAATCACACGGTCCTACCTCTCAACACAATGTTGAACATGGGGCCAGAGAATCCATCCTCCTGAACATTGTGATTGCAAAATGTTTTTTAGTCAAATTTATCACTCATGTCCCTTATTGCTTCTGGATTCTGACTCTTGGATATTTTTCCATTCTAGTTTATAAAAGTATACACTCAGGTTTTCCTCTAGTATTTACTTGTATTTATTTGTACGGCTTATCCTGGTGTGTAGTATGAAGAATAGATCAATCTAATCTTTTTTCCACGTGGCTCTCTAGTTATCCCAACCCCACTTCAAACTTCTTTTCTTCACTAATTTGATATGCTGCCTGTATCCTATGTTATATTTCCATATACTCAGTTCTTTGAATGTAATGTGTCATTTCTCTTTGAATGTTTTTAATATTTTTCCATTTGTTTTACAGCAATTTTACTGCGATGTGCCTGATTATGGTTTTCTTTTTATTTATCATATTTGGAATTTCTAGCACATTTTGAATTGTGATTTAATGTCAGTTTTGGGAGATTCTCAGCCACCATCTTTTTCAAATATTGCTTCTGACCTATTCTTTCCATTCTCCTTTTGGGATTTCAATTACACATATGTTAGACCTTTAAACCACATTCCATACATCTTTTATTCTCTTTTCAGTATTTCTCAAACATCCCTCTGTGTTTTAGTCTATATATTTTCTTTTGATTTATTTTCTAATACTCTCTTCATCTTTGTCTAATCTGATGTTAAACGTACTTATTGAGTTCTTTATTTCAATTATTGTATTTTTAACAACTTTATTGAGATATAGTTCATGTACTATACAGTTCACTTACTTAAAATGTCTAATTCAATGTTTTTTAGTATATTCACAAAGTTATATGACCATCACCATGATCAAATTTAGAACAATTTGGTGACTCCAAAAAGAAACCCCATACTCATTAGCAGTCACTCCCCATCTTCTCCCAACACTCCTCTCCCTAGGTTCTGCTAATCTGCTTTCTGCCTCTATATATTTGCTTATTCTGGATATTAAACATAAACAGAATCATACAATGTGTTCTTTCGTGGCTGAATACTTTCACTTCCCATAACCCTTTCAAATTCATCTATGTTGTAGCATGTGTCCATATTTAGTTCCTTTTAATTGCTGAATAATATTCCACTGTGTGGATATACACTTGATTTATCTATTTATCAGTTAATTGACATTTGGGTTATTTCCACTTTTAGCTGTTATGAATAAAGCTGCTATGAACATTCACAGGCAAGTTTTTGTATGAACATAACTTCTCATTTCTCTTGAGTATACACCTAGGAGTGAGATTGCTGGGTAATTATGGTAACTCTATGTATGTTTAAATTTTTGAGGAACTCCTGGACAGTTTTTCATAGAGACTGCCCCATTAGCAATATATGAGAATTCCAATTTCTCCACAACCTCACCAACTCTTGCTATTATCTGTATTTTTTATTATAGCCATCCTAGAGAGCGTGAAGTAGCAGTTGTATTTTATAGTTTAGAATTACCTTTTTCTTTTTTATACTTTAAAGATAGTTTTTTTATAGTTTAGTTTATAGTTGTTATAGTTCAGTTTTCTCTTGAAGTTCTCCATATGGCATCTAATTTCTTGAAGAGTTATTTAAAGTCCATGTGGGATAATGCCAATATATGGATCTCCTGTATGTCTGTTTCTACTATATTTTTTTTCTTTTAGTTTTGATCATATATGCCTTTTCTTCAGTACATCTAACCATTTTTTATTCAATGTTGGATATTGTTATGAATAATCACAAAGATTCTGAATGATTTTATTCTCTATAGGGGACTAAATATTACTTTTGGCAAGCAGTTAGAGTACAGACAGATCACCATACACAAATATGTAATTGATTTTATTCAAAGTTTGGCTACAGATTTTGTGAGGGCTTGCCATTTCTGATTTACCCCTACTCCTGGGACAGCTTTCTAGGAGTTCCAATTTATTCACTGATGTATTTATCAATGAGCCCCTCCTCCTTGGTAGGCCTTTAACTCTAATATTTGTCCCCATAAAATTTCCAGTAGATGCTTTTAGCTTCTCAACCTTGCAGCTAACATTTTTCACTCCATCTCAAGAGGGTTTGAGATACAGTCTATCAGGTATACCTCTCTGTGTTTCTGTTCTCTCCAGGCACATGGTTCCTCCAGTGTTCACTGGCTTGGTAGTTCTCTGATGCCTCTCACACACATATACAAAAAAACTGTTTCTTTTTCTCCTTATTCTTCTTATCCTTATTCAGCTTTTTACTTATTCTCAGCAGGAGAATTGGTATACAACAATTCATCATTACAGGAAGGCTTTGCATGCACTTGGATTCATTTCTGGGTTTCCTATTTTATCCCATTAGTCTATCTAGTCATGCACCAATAACACTTTATTTTATTATAGAGAACTTTAAGATATATTTTTATATCTGGTAGGGTTAATGCACATACACATACACACACAAAAATACAGACAAACAGCTCATAATTTTTCAGTGTTTCCTAGTTATTCTTGCTTGTTTATTCTTCCAAATAAATTGTGTAATCAAGTTATTTAACGCCAGAAAAAAAGTGGTATACGTATTGGGATCAGGTTAAATTTATAAATTTACTTAGGAACAACTGACATCTTTTTAGCATTGAGTCTATTAAAAAACATCTATTTATGCCTCATCTGTGTCTTTCAGGAGATGTTATAACTTCCCTCATATGAATGTTAGGTATTTTTGTTGTTGTTGTTAGGTATTTTTTAATTAACGTTTTACTTAGATTTTTTTCTATTGTAAATGAAGTTTTCTCTTCCATTCATCCTCTAACTGGTTATTATTCATATATGTGAAGGGTATTGAGTTGATGTTTGTATATTAATGTTATATCTTGCAACTTTACTGAATTCTCTTGTTGTTTACAATAGTTTTCCATCAATTAATTTGATATTTCCAGAAATACATAACATAGTCTACAAGTAGAAATAGTCTTACCTTGTTCTTTCAAATTCTTTTTTCTAATTGCTTTCTTGTTTAATTCTGTGGACTAAGTTCTACAATATTAGATTTTGGTGGAGATAGTAGGCATACTGTCTTGTTCCTGGCTTTTGCAACAAAGGATCTAGAGTATCTCAGTATCTCTGGGGAAGATACTGGCTTTTGGATTAGATGTGATTTTATCATTTTAAGGAAGTATTCATAATATGTAAGTGTCCATTCATGACTACCAAGTGTTGTTCAGAATAGATGTATTTTGTTAAGTGCCTTTTTGCCATTTAAGAAAATGTTCATATTATTTTTTCTCCATAGTATATTAAAATGATGAATTATATTGATGGATTTCTTCATAATTAATCATCTCTGTACTTCTGAAATGTCTCCCATGTTATGGTGTAAGTTTTTTCATGTACTGCTAATTCTTTTTTTTTTCTTAACATCTTTATTGGAGTATAATTGCTTTACAATGTTGTGTTAGTTTCTACTGTATAACAAAGTGAATCAGCTATACGTATACATATATCTCCATATTCCCTCCCTCTTGAGTCTCCCTCCCACTCTCCCTATCCCACTGCTCTAGGTGGTCACAAAGCACCGAGCTGATCTTCCTGTGCTATGTGGTTGCTTCCCACTAGCTATCTATTTTACATTTGGTAGTGTATATATGTCAATGCCACTCTCTCACTTCTTCCCAGCTTACCCTTCCCCCTCCCTGTGTCCTCAAGTCCATTCTCTATGTCTGTGTCTTTATTCCTGTCCTGCCCTATGTTCTTCAGAACCTTTTTTTTTTTTTAGATTCCATATATGTGTGTTAGCATACGGTATTTGTTTTCCTCTTTCTGACTTATTTCACCCTGTATGACAGACTCTAGGTCCATCCACCTCACTACAAATAACTCAATTTCATTGCTTTTTATGGCTGAGTAATATTCCATTGTATATATGTGCCACATCTGCTTTATCCATTCATCTGTTGATGGACACTTAGGTTGCTTCCATGTCCTGACTATTGTAGATAGTGTTGCAATGAACATTGTGGTACATGACTCTTTTTGAATTATGGTTTTCTCAGAGTATATGCCCAGTAGTGGGATTGCTGGGTCGTATGGTAGTTCTATTTTTATTTTTTTAAGTAACTGTTCTCCATAGTGGCTGTATCAATTTACATCCCACCAATAATGCAAGAGGGTTCCCTTTTCTTCACTCCCTCTCCAGCATTTGTTGTTTGTAGACTTTTTGATGATGGCCATTTCATGTAATGTTAATTCTTTTTAATAATATTTTAATTAAGAATTGCATACCTATTTATAAGTGAAAATAGACTGTATTTTTCTGTTTTGTACATTATTTTTCAGGTTTTGATATTAATTCTATATTAAATCTATTATTTTCCTTACTTTTTCATGTTTTGGAATAGTTTAAATAGCACTTGGATGACCTAATCTTTATAGATTTTGTAAAATTTCACTATAGAAATATCTGTGGGGAAGATTCTTTACATCCTTATTTATTCTTTTAAATTCATTCTGTTTAAACTATGTTTACCTGGGTCAATTTTGGTAATTGTATTTTCCTAGAAAATTATTTCTTTTAGAGTTTCAAATGAATTTGTATAGAGTTTGCAGAAAAGTCTCTTTTGATTTAACTTCTTTCTTTTGACAGCTATTATTACTCCCTCTTTCTATTTCTTATTTTGTATATTATTTTCTAGTTTTATATGCTATTTTCTAGTTTTGTATTTTCTCATATTTAACTGATTTAATTTAGTTGACTTTTAAAGAACCAGATTTATTTATTCATAAGCTCCATGGGTATCTTTTTGTTTGTTTTATAGCTCAATAATGTCTGGTTTTACCTTTAATTTCTTCTACTTTCTAATTCGAATACCTTTTACTCCCAATTAGGACCTATAAGGCAGTTGACAAGCATTCTATTTCCATGTACTCTTCCTTTCTTTCCCCATTTTTAAAGTTGTAATTTAAAAACATTGTCAGGGAATATATTAAGTATATATTCGATACTATACTACCACCTTTATATTCACTATCAGCTCTACATTTAAATATATTTAATATCTTTATGGTGAACCTTGCCCAGAATTCATTCCCTAGTTGATTCTTTAGAAATATTCCTTGAGGTCTTGTACATTCACAGCCTCATTGATGATATATGTATACTTAAAGGTAAGTTCAGCTAGATACAAACTTTTGGCTTACATTTTCTTCAAGTATCTTAAATATACTACCCCACAGTCTTCTGGCTTAAAATACTGTTGTTGAAAAGTAAGTCAATCTGTTCACCTTGTAAGTCACTTGGCTCTTTTATCTGGAAGCCCAAAGGATATATTCTTTCTCTTTAAACTCAATAGATTTTTAAAAATCTATGTTAGTATTAACATGGGTTGATTTTTCCATGGTATACATTTTCAATATGTAAATTCAAATTTTGTTTTATGTCTGGAAAGTGTTATTAAATTATGTTTTTTCTGCTTTCTTTAGTTTTCTTCTTAAGGAATGAAATTTATACACACATTGAATCATTTTTTCCAGTCTGCTAAATCTATCATCTCTAATTCTTTTACTCATTTTAAAAAATTCTGTTTGAATTTTTCCATTTTTTTTCTTTTCATTCTTTTTCTCTTACTATCATTTCATTGGTATCTATTAACTTTTTGTTCCTTCTAATTTAGTCTTCTGATTTTTTTCTTTTATTTTTAATTATTCATTTAGCTCTTTCTTTTAATGTCTTTTAGCTAGTCTTTTCTGATTATGCAAACTTTACAGTGTTTTAAAAAGTGTTTTCTTAATTTCTTTTAGCTAGTTTTGAAATATTAAGTCACAGTTTTCTTTGATCTTTTAGCCATAATTATTCTAGTGTGTCTTCACTGTCCATTGGTACATCATTCAGAGAATTAGTCTTTTTGCTTACAATATATTTTATATTGCAATTATTTTCTGTTGCTCATGTTTTATTGAGATGGATTTTCCTTATTTTAGAATATTACCGTATAAGGGTGATGACAGACCAGAATAGCTTTCCTAGATTCACGGTTCTAGGACCCCCTCTTCTTTTGTTTCTGCAAATTATTTATAAATAAGGTTTTTTTTGTACCTTCTAGTTTCTCTGGTCCCCTTTCCCCCTTTGCATCTAGGACTTCTTTCCCTTTACTAGTCATATGAATTTGAATTCTACTTTCAGGAGAGTTGGTGTGGGGTTCTGCTCTTTTAGAAGGCAATTTGGTTGTGTATTTCTGAAAACTCTGAGAACTCGGACACACCAGCATAGTCTAATTTCACTTTAGTCTTTCTACATTCATCTACAAAGTGGGTGTTCTGTAACCCTTTCCCAGTTTTGACAGTTATTCTCAGACCTTCCTGCTAGGTTTCTCTTCCAAGGATAGATCTTTCTTGCATAGGCCTGTATTTGTTGGAGATTCCTGGTTCTCTGGCTGAAAGAAAGTTGGAAATTCCTCCTTTGCTCCTCGCTGCTACTGCTAATAATTGGTGCTTTTGTTTTGCCTGCTTATATTATAGAATTTGTAGGAATGACTTCACTTGTTCTGTTTTGTAAGGTCATTTGAGAATATTTAAAATCTACACTGATGTTGCTCTCTTGCCCTAACCAGAACGTAAACTGCTTGCCTTACTTGGATTTTGGAGTATCAAACTCTCCTGATTTTCTATTCTTTCTCACTCGTTGTTTTTTTCTGGGATTTATTTGCTGGATCTTCTTTATTTTTTGACCTCTTGGTAAGGACCAAGAGGTAGTCTTGGGATCTTTTCTCTATTTACATTTACTCCTCACTGATCTCATCCGGTTGACTTTAAATACTATCCATAATCTGATGACTGCAATTTTTCTCTATAGCCCTAAATTCTCTCTTAAGCCCTGGACTCATGTCTAGCTTTCTCCATACCCATATCCAATTCACTATCAAGAACTAGCAACATTTCCTCCAATATATATCTTGACTCTATTCTCTATTCACCTCCACTTATAACAGCCCAGCTGAACTACAATCATCACCAGCTGAGATTACTGCAATAGTCAATTGACTAGGGTACTATTACTGCACTAACCTGCTCCCCACCTCTGCATTGGTCTATTTTTCACAAAGTAGCCAGTTACTCTTCAAAAATGTAAATCAGATAATATCATATTTCTGAGCAGAAGCCACCAATGACTTCCCATAACACTTGGAACAAAATCTGAAGCCTTTTACCATAACCTACAAGACCCTACATAATCTGAACTCTAGCTACCTCCATGATCTTATTTCATTCTACTCTTCCTCTCACACTAATTCTAGACCACGCTGGCTTTAGTTTTCCAAACACTCCAATTGCTCCTACCCCAGGCCCCCTGTGCTTGCTGACACATGTACCTTCAATGCTTTCCCCTCAGATCTTTGCATGGCTCATTCACTTCATTCAGTTCAAATAGCATCGTATCAGAAACCTCCCCCAAAGATTCAACCAGGATTGCACTGTTGTATTCCACCACAACCTTATCAATGTCTTTGTTTTTCTTTATAGCTTTTAAAATTTTTTCTTCATATAACACAACATTACTTGAAATTGTATTTTTATTTTTATCTCCCTCAAAAAAAGTAAATGCTATAAATTCACTGGCTTTATCTATTCTCCTGACTCCTGTATCTCCAGAGCCCAGATCCATGACTTGTTCACAATAGGTACTAAGTATTTGTTGATTAAACCTATGAAGTATTTCCCAATTATCATTTCTTATAACTTGTTACAGTACTTTTTATTGTCATAATAAAAAGCAATACTTTTTATTGCTTTTATATTTAAAAAAGGTCTTTCCTACCTCTATTCTATGCTTTTCTTCCAGTCCTTATGGTTTCATTTTAACTTTTACTCATTAATCCAGCTAGAAATCAGCTTTGTTTATGGTGTGAGAAGAAATACATCATATTTACCCCCTCCCTCAATTCCCCAGTATGCATTTATTATTGATAAATAATCTGTACTTGTTTAAAATATCACTTTTAACACATACTAAATATATGCATATATAGAATTTCCTTCATAAATTCCTCATATTGCTTTTATTTTACATTTTAATAAGTTTTGATGTAAACATTCTAGGCATATCTACTGAACTATATTCTCTTCTCTTATTGATAGAACTTCATTCTGCTAGACATAGGGCAGTTGTGGTTTAATCCAGGAACTGAAATTAAATTAAACCAATGTGCTTAGTCAGGTAATGTCACTGTCTCAAACAATATGCTTTTGAATGTCATCTATAACTTGTTTCTATTATGTCTAAAACTCACAAGAAATGTATGTATATTGTAAGGAAGGGAGAAAGAGAAAATAAATCAGATTGAAGAAAGAATTACCTGGCCATTTGACTTTATATAAGATATTCTATAATATTTTGATAGTCTCTTTACACTGACTTTCTCTCTCTCCTATGATTGGTTAAAATCACGGAACTATGTTAGAATATCCACCTAATGGGGTCAAGGCTTATGCATCTCACCCTCACACTATGGCCCTGTCTGTGCCTATTCACATATGTACTCATTCATTCTAAGAACATCTGTATTTCATAATACAGGTGGAGACCAGGCCTTTGCCCTGAGGGTTTACTATCTAACAACAAAATCCATGTATTTAGTTTTCTAACCAAAATAAGGCTTTCTCACTCAAGAGATGCACTTGTGCATCTGCTATTTATTTGGTACGCCTTCTCCTCTCTACTACTCATTTCACAGTTTTGGCTTAGCAAATATATTGGGTGAGATGAGGAAAGTTATATAGACCAAAACAGTAGGAAGTGCTAAATTGTCATTAAATAGCCAAGTGCCAAGTGTCTAAGAGAAAGAAATAGTCTGATACTCCAGTCATTTTGGGTTGATTCTTTCTAAGATTGCCATAATTTTGTTTCTAACAGACAGATTTCTTTGATGAATATGGAATCAAAATAATTTATGTCACCAGAATTCAAATAAAATTGACAATACTTGAGAACAAACTATCGACTATGCCTATACTGTGGCTTAAAAGTTATATAAAATGTAACATTTTAATATAGAATCCCAATTACCAAGCAAATGCTCATTTTTATAAAGGATGAGCTACCAGAAAAAGACTAGGTACTAAAATTCCATATTCTGTCCCAACTGCCTTCTGAACTTTCATTATTTGGTATGAAGTCACCAACTTAAAATCGTGGCTCTTGCAATGCCAAAGTTATGTAGAATGGGGAATAAGTAGCC